>NW_006921616.1:1685449-1713570 GCF_000298275.1 Orycteropus afer afer
GACTCGACGGCAAACAACAACAACAACAACAACAAAATTATTTTGTAGGTATATATCTGTATTTATCTGTCTCTACCTCTGTTTGGGAAATAAAGAATAAAATCTAACCCAGAAAACCTCTGCACCAATAAAGAAGTCAAAGAAAAGCTGTATTATTGAATGAGCATTCAAGGAGCATGTAAAGGCAATTTGCTAAAGAGCTTGCAGACAGACTGCAACCTGACCTTTGATATAACCGAGTGGATACAACCTACTGCACTCATGTTTTGAGGATAAAATTGCTAGTTTTCTGGTGTCTTTAGGGCCTGAGGTAGATTGGCCATTTGCATCCCTGGGCCCTCTGAGGTTATGCTAACCTCCTTCCAGGAAGCTGGGCAGAAAGGGAGGATGAAAAAGGCGGCTTCCAGGTCCTTGAGTTAACACCTTAGATTTGCATACTTTCCAAACAGACAGAGAATTCACAAAAAGGAGACTGAAAGCTGATTCTTTTCCATTTTTATTTGTCCTCCCAATTTATCTTTCTATCTATAGACCTGTTGTATCCTTTGCATGCCTATCTTCATGTGTTTATCATATATCTACCTAACACTTTGTTGAAAATTTGAGTATTTTAAGGCTCATAATAAAAATGTGAGGTAAACAGTATTTCACAAAAGATAAATCTGAGCTTCCTGAAATTGAAATAAATGTGCCTTTCTTCTAAAGGATGAAGCCAAGGATCAATTACAGTTATATCTGGCTGCAAAGCTGATTGTCTTAATTGAGAGTGTGAAAAATGGTACTTGCCCTTAGTTAGTCTTTTCTGAATTAAATATATGCACATTAGCCATAGGTTTTTTTCCCCCCTCAATGTTTCAGTCTTAAAAAACAACAAAGCTTAATAATAAAGTTGTTCCAGTTAATGGCCTAACCATAGGGTCTTAATCATGTCACACTGTGTGATTTCCTCAGAGCCAGGCAGCGACCATCTCAGAAAATATACTAGATCCATCTACCATGATGCTTATTACCACTCAGGTGTGTTATTTTCACGCTGAAGGTGTTGCTTCATCCACCAATAAAGAAGTCAGTAAAAGCATGCCTCCTGGCTAGTAATATTGTATTGAGGTGAAGGGAATTTAAGTGATGATTAAAATTTTGAATAGTTCAAGGGATGATTAAAATTTCAAAAACATGAATCTGTCTTTTTAAAAAATATTTTTTTTTCTTGAAAATTAAAATGAATTTGCTCTTGAGACAGTACAATTGCATGTATTTATATAACATTTATCATTGCATAAATCTGAAGATAGAAAACAAGACAGACAATACAAAAAGAAAACCAGAAAATAACATGAAAACATTTCACTTTTCTTGAGAAAAGGGAAGGAAATGTCATCAAAACATATTTAGGAGGAAACAGGAATAAAACTTGATTTAATAAAAACCTAATTTTAGACACAGAATTTTAGAGAATGTGATTGGAGCAATGTTTAAATTTATAATTGAAGCAAAATGTATCAAATTATTCAACTGAATTTTAAATTTTAAAAGTATCACACACTACAGAAAAAAAAAAAGCAAGGACATAATACAGTTAGGAGGGAAACTTTTAAGTAAAAGACAAACAATACAAGCTATTTTACATATGAAGGAGCTTTGATGATGTGGTTAAGGCTGCTGACCAGAACTTCGGTGGTTGGAACCCACCAGCCGCTCTGCTCAGGAACATGAGGCAGTCTGCTTTCCTAAAGATTTACAGCCTCGGAAACCCCATGGGGGTCCCTGTGAGTTGGAATTGACTTGATGGTAGTAGTTTGGTTTTTATTATATATGTAACATAATTTACAGAAGTTAATCATTGTTTCTGAAATAGGTGATTAGAAATAAAGTACAGAAAATAAGCAATTCATGCTGATCAGCCTCAGGGCAACATAATCAATTTTCTCAGAATAAGAATAAAAAAAATTTGGTAAATAAGGATTTTATATTCCATTAACTATTCTAATTTTAGGGCTAAAAGGTACAGCACAGACAGTGAAATTCCAAATTAAATATAGAGTTAGGTAAATATTCTCAGAAAAGCACAAAATTAATGTTGATTTAACTTATCTCAGCAGATAGGTTTTTGAAAAGTTTTGGTTCAATCTTAGGGGAAAACTGTTCAGAAAAAGCTTACATAAGGCAGAGTAATCAAATCTCATGTTTGTTTTTTTTTTCCCTCAATTTTTTTTTTTATATTCAGTCGACATCCTTAAGCTTATTTTAGAACAGTTTAGGGGATGGTATTAGTGTTAACATTTCACTTTATGATATAATTATTATAATCATTGTTTGGCCGTTTAAACCTTGATAGCGGCATAAACAAAGGACCTGAAGCACAGAAAACCAGCCATCCATGGAACAATTTTCAAAAAAAAAAAAAAAAAACACTAGTTACGCATTTTAGTTGCCTCGAAAGCTTGCAAACTTAACAACCAGGCGAGAGGAAAGAGATGTTTCATTTTAGCACTTCTTCCAGTAAATGGAGCTAATTGTGCTGATTCTCCTTCCTGGAAACTTCCCAGTTCACCATCCAAGCTATTTATCAATATGCCATCGAAGTGAATAATACTGCTAAATGCTTTTAGATGAAGCTGTGAAGATTTATGAATGTTTTGTACAGACATGCCACAAAGGATTAATTTAAACTTAATTTTAAGCAATTTGTTTTCAGAAAAATGAGGATCAAAAACAACTTACCAATATTCTCTAAGTTTATTTGTACCTGAAAACTTTTTTCCATCCAATTACTTAAGAAAGAGTATGTTCTATGGTTTTATATTATGTGTTTTAACCACCCCCCCCCCAAAAAAAAAGCTGTATTGCCCTATTTATTGACTGATTCCATTTCTAAAAGATATTTAGAAATGCCTTTTTAAATTTTCAAGGTTAAGTTCTCTATTTTAACCCTGAGTGTAATGCAATAGAATAGAATCACGAAATAATAATTCTTATAAGTTTTTCTATTTCCTAAAGGTCGTGGACTTCGTATTTTCTTATGGTGTAATGTGCGTTCCACATTTTAATTTTTAATTAATTGAAAATTGAAATTTCTATTATAATTGCAGCTGTAATTACAATTAGAAAAGTAGTTCTTTTGCATTAAACAAATAGCGTATAAATGCTGAGTAAAGACATTAAGACAGACAAAAGTCCTTCTGTTCACTACTCTTCCATGTCATCTTCCCTAGTCATTTCCTTGCAAACCAAGCCAAACTCACTGCCATTGAGTGGGATCCAACTCATAGTGACCACTCCTTGGGTTTCCGAGGCAGGATCACTCCGGAAGTGCATTGCCCAACCTTCCTTCCCAGGAGTGGCTGGTGTGTTTGAACCGCCAGCCTTCTGGTTAGCGATCAAATGCCTTAGGCTCTACACCACCAGAGCTCCCAGTCACTTCCTTATGTAATGGAAGGTAATGGAATTGTGTGCATCTTTCCAGTTTGTTTATATTTTTTCTGTTTTCAGAATTTAAAAATGAGAACTCTCTATATGTCATGGCGTGACGCAAATATTTTCCCACCTTTGTTGTTGCTATTATTGTTCAGCTTTTCCCATCCTTTTTGTCCTATTTTAAATTTGTTTTACTCTATCCTTCTATTCCTTCATGGCTTCTGAATTTTTTCATTCGCTTAAGAAAATCTTCCCAACTCAATCTATACATAAAACTTAACCTAGACTTTGTTATAGTTGCTTCATTTTAAAATATACCTAAGTTGTTATTTTACACAGACTTTTTGTTGTTAAAACCTACGCTGTATACCACAGTGATTAAGAACACTGAGTGTTGGTTTCTCAACTGCCTTTTCCAATTGAGTTATGACCTCAGGCTAGTCATTCACTGTAATTTGAAATACTAAAGTGTTTCTGAGTGGTTTCATTAGTAAAGCTGTGGAGAAGGATCATCTGTAGTGGAGTAGTTAAAGCGCACATTGCTAACCAAAAGGTCAGCAGTTCAAACCCACCAGCTGGTCTGTGGGAGAACGATGTGGCAGTCTGCTTCTGTGAAGATTACAGCTTTGGAAACCCTATGGGGACAGTTCTACTCTTCCCTATAGGGTTGCTGTGAGCCTAAACTGACTGGATAACAATAGGTAAAAACTGGGGAGGATAATAATACATATTTATATTCATCAGAATTAAATAAGATCATACAAATACATCGAACAGTTCCTGGATTTTAGCAGGCTGTCGGTATACCTCACAATCTTCGTGAATTCCTATAAGACACAGTCCACAACAAGTACAAAGCCCTCAATAACCATTGGTTGAGGTGAATGTGCTGAGCAAAACATTTCCCCCAAGCGATATTGTTGATAAATAGATGAATCATATAGAATTCTTCTTAGCTAAATTTTAATTAAGTAAAATAAAAATATGACATATAGCCTCTAATGAAACATTTATAACTATTTTCCTAAATATAGCCATAAAAGCTCTTTGTTTTCATTCAGTTTTTTTTTTTCCTATTTTCAGACAACGAACAACAAATTTTTGAAGTCCCTGTGTATGTTCAGGTTCTTAATGTCAACGACCACGCTCCTGAGTTTTCTCAGTACTACGAGACGTCCGTTTGTGAAAATGCAGACCACGGTCAGGTAAGAGCCCACAACTAACTGGTAAAGCCTATGCAATGACCTTTGTACACTTATTGCAACTTCTGCTCCATATTCCTCTTATTTTGAAATTAAAAAATAAACAAACTTCATTTTAACTATACTTATTAGTGGCATAAGCAGCTGAGTACTCGGCTGGTAACTGAAAGCTGGGGGTTTGAATCTGACCTGTTCCTCTGTGGGAGAAAGACATGTCTGCTATAGAGATCACAGCCAAGAAAACCTTCCAAGACAGTCAGCTGTTATACGGGTCTGCCATGAACTAATGTCGACTTCACTGAACCTGGGCAACAACAATAATTACATGGTTTTATGTTGTGGGTCCTATACAATAATTAATATTTCTACTTTAACAAAATAAATGTACCTTCTCCTCACTTATCAACATAGTTAGATTCCAAAGACCAGGTTGTTCTGTGAAACTGGTATTACGCAAAAATGGAGCATGATCACATCAGATCACAAAATGGAAGATGACTACATCATCGCATAACTGACAAACTATATCATTACATAACTGCCAAATTAAACCATTGCATAGCTGGCAAATCACTGAGAATCACGGTTTAGGTAAGGATAGGTGTCGAACCTTAGCCTTCACAGCTAGCTACAGTCTCACCTCAGACCTCATCGCTCATTACTACCAGATGAGCAATTTTTACTATGGTAAATGTGAAATGCTGGGTAACGAGGTAATCAATAAGTGAGGAGAAAGTTTAATAATATGTAAACTTTGAGTTTTCTTCTTCTATATTTCACAGACACTTGAAAAATCTCCTGCTAACACTAGGGATTCAGCAATAAATCGATTATACTTTGTCAATACGATAAAGAAAAATGTTGTTCTGTATTTCTATAGAACAATCACATTTTCATTAGTTTTTAATTCCTTATGATGACAAAGGTAAAATATAAGTGTAAATGTGTGGTGGGAACACAATTGGCTGCTTTCTCATAGGTCACAATCACCACATCAAATCTATCAACCTGCTGGGACTCCTCTGCATGATTTCCTGGATATGTGAAAACTTATGAGAGCATGCTCAGTTTGAAATATATTTTCATTACTTTGGGCAATCTACTTCCGTAGTGATACCACCTCGGAAACCCAAGGAGGGGTCACTATGAGTCAGATACAACTCAACGGCAGTGAGTTTGCTTTAGTTTGTTTTAGAATATAATATTTTAAAAAATTATTGAATCAATCTATTTAAATCTAATAGATGATACTTTAAATGCAGTAAAATGCTTCTTGAAGATTCACGTAATTTTGAAATAATCAATGTATCTTATAATTTGCCAATTAATGCATATTCAATTTACTTATAATTTAAAATATATATTTAATGATTATCAGGAACACAAATACATTTTATAGTCTTTACAATTATATATTTCAAATTTAAAGCATAAAACTGACATGGCAAAGCATTTTAAGCGTTTCATATAATATGATTGATTACATTATCCTTTTGGTTAGACAACCTATTTCCAAACTAAAACAAAAGTTTTTATTTACTCTATCTTCTATGAAGATAGAGTAAATAATTATTTTATTTTTTTTAGCATAGTGCCTAGGGCACTTCACTGCTAAACTGAAGGCTAGTAGTTCAAACCCACCAGCCACTCCTTGGGAGGAAGGTTGGGAAATCTACTTCCATAGTGATACTGCCTCGGAAACCCAAGGAGGGGTCGCTATGAGTCGGGTCCAACTCAATGGCACATAACAAGACAACAACAACAACAAAAACAACATATCTTCTATGGGAGCCTTGGTGGTACAGTGTTTAAGTGCTCAGCTGCTGAGTTGTTGGTTTGAACCCACCAGCAGCTCCATAAGAGAAAGATGTGATAATCTGCTTTTATGAAGATTTAAGCTTAGGAAACCCTATGGGGCAATTCTACTGACAGCACACAACAAGAACACCAATCTATAAACTATTTTTCTCTTAATTTCCTGGATGCTAAGGAGCTCTGGTAGCATAGTGCCTAAGACACTTGACTGCTAACCAGAAAGCTGGTGGTTCAAACCCACCAGCCACTCCTCGGAAGGAAGGTTGGGCAATATACTTCTGTAGTGATACTGCCTCGGAAATCCAAGGAGAGGTCCCTATGAGTCAGGGACGACTTGATGGCACATAAGAACAACAAGACACTTACCAACAAAGGTTTATATTCAATGATCTCACTTGGGCTGAGGTTACTGGGCAGATTTGGGAAGGCAAGACATTTTATATAATTGGATGCTTTGGAGACCAGAGCACTATACCTGGTGTGGTAGTTAAGGTCACGTGTCAACTTGGCTGGGCCTGGTTTTGAATGGCTGGGCAGCTGGATGTAGTTATTCCCCATAGTAAGATTGGTAACTAACTCCATGGTGGAATCTACTGGAGCAATTGACTAGCTGCTTTCAGGATATGGGATGCTTCTAGTATGTAAGAAACAACTTGGAGGAAGGTCTCTAGCTTATGGTACACTTGAACCCTGCATATAGCTGAGTCATTGTTCAGTAGCCTGCCATGTTGTCTGTCAATCTTGGGACTCTTAGTAGACTTGAATCAATGGCTGCCATGTTGTTTGGTAATATAGAGACTATGTCTTTTTACTTATCAACCTTGGGTTTGTCACCCTCAGTAGTCAGAAACTGCCTGAGTGAAGAAAACCTCCAGTTTCTGTGGGCCAGGAGCAAGAGGCAGAGCTGAAGCCCAAGGTCAAGGGGCTTTCACCCAGCTCTTAGAGCCTGGCACTTTGAACTTGGACTTCTAGTCTCCCAAACTGTAAGAGAATAAGCTGTTTATTAAAGCCACCCCATTTGTAATATATTCCTATCAGAATGGCACTAGGTAACCAAAACACCTGGGTAATAAATAGTTCTAGGACTATGCCACCTGAGTCCAATATGTCAGTGGGAATCGATATGGCTACAACCTCAGAAAGTTGAGATGTATATTGCTTATCAGTCATGAAAGCAGAAATGTCACATATACAGTTGTTATTTGTTGTTATGTGCCGTCAAGTCGGCCCCGACTCATAGCGACCCCTCCTTGGGTTTCCGAGGCAGTATCACTACGGAAGTAGGATTGCCCAACCTTCCTTCCGAGGAGTGGTTGGTGGGTTTGAACCACCAGCCTTCTGGTTAACAGTCAAGTGCTTTTAGCCACTATGCTACCAAAGCTCCTTATATATGATTAGATATACCAATATGAAGTTCAGGGGAGAAGCCCATGCTGGGGATATAAATTCAGATGGTCAGTTTTCAATATGGTGTTTGAAACCCTGAAGCTTGGTGTGAACACCAAGAGTGAGTATGGACAGAAAAGAGAAGGCTGAAGACTAACAAAAGCCTGGATAGCCCGGGCTAAGTGACCTGTTGTTTGTTTTTTGGTGTGTGGAGGGTGGGCACGAGCAAATGGACCACATGCGGAGCAAAGCAGGAGTTTGTGAGGATTTAGAAACCGATGACAAGAGCTGCTATCTGGCTTTTGTGTCACAGGTCAGGTAAAACATGAAAGAAAAGCACCTAATGAATTTAAAAACAGAGCTTCTCAACTTTCTAAAATATTTGGACTTCAAAAGGCTGAAACTTCAGCAAAGAAGACAATAAAATAAGAATAGGAAAGGACACATGACAGAGACCTGAGATGTATCAATATTTAGGGATCAGGTAAAGGAAAAGATTACTGTGAGGAAGACTGAGGGCGCATGATCAGCGAGCTAACAAGGAAACAATGAGACTGTAGACGTGGACATGTATGGAGACTGCACTTTTTGAAAAAGGAAGTTTCCATACCTTTAATTGTCATGATTTCAGGAAAAATAATTCTCACTTTTCACCTTCTGGTCAAATGCACTCTTTTTTTAAAAAAGACACTGTACAAATAAATCACAGATATGATAAAGGAATAGTGAAAAAGATATTTATTAAAATTTAAATAGAATGTAAACACAATTGTTGTTAGGTGTCTTCCAGAGGGTTCCAATTCATAGCAACTCCATGTACAACAAAAGAAACACTGGCCAGTCATGCACCATCCTAACAATTACTGCTTGGCTCGGGCCCGTGGTGGCAGCTAATGTATCAATCCATTTGTTGAAAATCTTCCTCTATTTCACTGACTCATAAACCTAGAAGTACATATTTTATTTCATAGCTTTTCTGTGTTAAAAGTATGAAAATACCTATTCCAAATTTCAAAAACAATTTCTAGTATGTAAGAAACTTTCTCTAATAAGTACTGGATTATTATTCTGGTCCTTGAATTCCTATCGTCAAAAAGAAGTGCTTAAGAAGTTTTTGAAATATTTGGCAACTCGTATTTTTGTGGAAGACAGAGTAGCTACTTTTTTTGATCCATGACTGCAAAAAATTTAATTTTTAGATATATAAACATCAAATAGAATGATAAATCTACTTTAAAAAAATGCACTGTATCTATTTCCCTCCAGTTGTATTGGAATACATGCTATCATCTATATTTTCCCATTTACAAGATAGATCAAGTAAATTTTGGTGGAATACTATAAAATATAAAAACATACAGTCACATTTATTTGTTAGAGAAGAAGGATGGTCCAGATTATTGTCAAAAAATATTATATGATGAAGTCCTTCTTCTTAAATGACCAATAGGGTGATGACACCATATTTTCTCTTTGTCCTTGGAATTATGTTGTTCAATCACTGACTCTTGATTTTACAAAATTTCATGCATATTCACTTAAAGATTCAAATTCTGAGATTTTGGTTAAATGATAAATTTCATCATCATCTTGAGTCAAAAGTGCTGCTTTCTACTGATTCATCTAATAATTGTGACATGTCTTCCTCTGTCAATTTATTTTCTTTGTTATATAAACAGGAAGTGAAAAATGAAATTTTCAACAGCAACCAATGAAATTTAAAATCAGACTAGAGAGATAGTCTACTAACCATCTTTATATCTTCTTAAAAGTAATTTAATACCTTGTGCAACACAACTGAAACAAACAAGGCAAAGCTCAAAATGGCATGACGGTGAAGATCTGTTTCATTATTGCTTGTTCCTTCTGGGCCATTCTCCATGTAGTTTTCTTGTTATTTATGTCTTTCAAGTGCATATTTCAAAAACTGTATGAGTAATTAAATACTGTCTAGGATGATGAAATGGCAAAAATGTTCAAGGCATAAGAAAAATACTGCTGAATCCTTTAATGTATCCTAGATAAAACTGTCCAAAGTACCAATGTAGTTATTGAAGGTAGAATTAGTTTTATTGTATTTTTGTAAAAATAAATCAATAATATCTTTATATCTGGAACAATTCTAAGAAGGAAAAAATAATAAAATATCAATCTTTAAAATAGGTATAACTGCTCAAGAAGAAATTAAAATACTAATTCTGATGCAATATAGTCTAATCATATATTGAAAGTCAAACTCTTCTGAGGAAGAAAAATATCTACTTTATGTAGTGCATAGAGTTCTCATGTGACCTGCTAAGCTTTCAAATGTACAGCCACCTACAAATATGATGAAGTAATATAGTTTTTATAATATTATATATGGTCATAGTAAGCTTCAAAAATTTTGAGTATGTTTCCCAATATTTATAGTTTATAAATTATTGAGCCAAGATTATAATTTATGTTTTTCTCCAAAAAACAGGCTGATTTTAACCACATCTGGTAATCATAAAGGCTAGCCATCCTTAGATTAGTTGCATGATCCGAGAAGAAATAGGAGAGAGATTTTATTTTATGACTGTTTTCTCTCTTTCTGTATTAGGAAATCACGTTTATAATTTTAAGGGCAAAAATAAAATAAAGTCCATATTATTGATTCCCGGCTCTCCCATATGAGATGTCACTGCTCAAATGCAGAATAAGTCCGATTTGTCAACTCTATTTCAGAAGAAATAAAAGAAATCAACAAATAATTCTTAAAGGGATTTGTAGATGTCACAACCAAAATCAATAAGTTGGTTTCTGTCCTTCAAATATATGAAGGAATACTTTATAGCATAGCTGTATGTAAAGTTTCTCTACTTTACACATTGGGAAGCCAATCTTCCTACTCAACCCACTACATACACTAATGTTTATGAATTGAAATTGCAGTGGCAAATAACTTGAGTGCCATCAGTGTATAATGCACCTACATATAAGGCTACCATCTAGTAGGATGTTTGATACTGCTATTAAATAAAGCAAACAAACAAAAAATGAACCAAATGATAGTAGATTTCCTCAAGAAGTAGATGGAAATTTTAAAGAAAACAGCTTCAAAAGTAATAATCCATACAAAAGCAATATGTGAAACAGGTGGAATAAATTAGATGGGATATCCAAGAAATAGAATTCAAAGACCAGTCCAGAACTAAACAACTAACCAGAAAATGACTGTTGTCTCTTATACTATCACTCTCTAGCTCTCTTTCTCTTTTATTTATAATGCTTAAGTCAACTCTGAGGAAAACTCCATCTCCTATTGTCTTTTATTTTTCTCTATTTTCTTGTTATTTACAAGTAATGAATCTTAGAGAAATGCAGAAATAGTTCTCAGAGGGTTTCTCTCATGTTGAACTAATATAAATATTTATAGATGAAGAGTTTTTCCTTCAAATATGCAAATCACAGTCCTACCTGTAGTTCAGCATTAGTTGGGATCTGTTCTGCTAGGATGCTAGGAAATAAAATTAATTCTTTCTTGATGGTAAGAGAGGTTATCTATTAAAAGCACCATGCGTTATAAACACATAGTATATAAAACAGAGCCTAAAGCTATAAAAAATATGGGAAATATTTCTGTTTTTAGGCAACGCACATTATCTAAATGTCTAAGAGAATCTTGAGTGTTGGGAATAGTAAAGAGTGCTGTAAAGTTAAATGTGAGAGAATGCATAAGGGAAATATTAAAAAGGGAGAATACCAAAGGGTATTTACATAGCAAAAGCATCATTGCCTTAAAAGACAAAGGATGAAGACATAAATTCTACAACAAATAAAATGCTTAAAAGCAGTGCCAAATTTAATAATTCTTTTCTATTACAAATAACTTTATTCATAAATCCTATGTCTTTTGTAGGTCAATAAATTTTAATTAAACCTTAAAGCAAAAGCAGCTAGGGAAATAATCATTCAAGAAAACCTGAAAAAAATCATTAGTTATATATATAGCTCATTAATTATTATATCATTAACACAAAAGGAGCTCTGATTGCCCAGTCATTAAAGCATTCTGCTCCTAAGTAAAATGTTGGCGGTTCAAACCCACTAGCCACTCCCTAGGAGACAGATGGGGCAGTTGGCTTCCATAAATATTTACAGCCTTGGAAACTCTATCTGGCATTCCCACTCTGTCCTTTAGGGTCTCTATGAATCAGAACCAACTCTATGACAGTTTTTTTTTTTTTTTAAATCATTAATATACAAAGATAAATTACTGGTTAAGAAAATACCATCTTCTTCAAAGTTGGTTCCAAGTACTGATACAAAGTGACTTTCTTGCAAATCCTGTGTTTGTTGATGAAAAAATATTCCAGGCCTTTGTACCCCCTGCATGAAGATGGCATATAGATTACCTTCTTTGTGAATACTTTCCCTAGTTATGTTGGTCCTACTGAACTTTTTACAAAGTTTTCTATAAAATGAATTTATAGAAGTCACCATATTTTTCCGTTTACTATGAAGTCCAGAAACTCTGTCCATATATACATTATTTTAAAATAAAATATATTAATCCTTTTAGTGAGTGAGTATTTTGATAATTTTAATTGTCAATTTAGTCAGTTGATTTATAAAAACATGTTTGATGACTCATTTATATATATATGGCAACACTAAAAATAGTTATATAAAAAAAGAGGACAAAGCATACATAATGCAAGCATAATTTAAGAACAACTAAGGAAAGGCAATCTGGAATACAATTTACTAAATAAAGCACCTCAAATACAATTAAAAAAAAGGGGGGCTTTCAAATTGGCTCCTAGATTATTAGAGCAACCAGATTAATGAGTCTTGACATAATAAGATTTTTGGCAATTAGATTAGAGAGAAATCAATAAGTCATCCTGTAAAAACAACAAATTCATTTATTACCTTCTTTGACACCTAGATTACCAAATTTTTAAAACTTGCATTCAGAAAAAAATTAGTAAAAACTTTGAAATGTGAAGCTTGATTTTTACAGCTTGTGGTGTGACTGGGTATGTGAGAGAAATTTTGGGATTATCATGACTGTTACTGGCCTCTTTTTTTATTATGTAAATCTGCAAACAGGTGCAGAGGAAAAAGCTATGGCATCTTAAAACAGTTTTAAATGATACAAAAGCATTTCGACGAAGACGTGTATCCTAATCTGATGTTCTACAATCCTTTTTAAACTATTTTTAGGAAGGGTTTTGCATGTTTCCAAAAATAATTGGTAATTGGTTAATGATGAATTTCCAGTACTATAGATTGCTTAATTGTAGTGGAATATCAGAAAATTAAACATTTTCTTTCCAGATAATTATATTCTTGGTCCCTAAAGAGGCCAAAAAGTCAAGTATTTAATTCAAGTTTCTTTATTTTTTTGAGTGGCATTATCTACTAAAATTCTAATTTACTTCTAAGTCATACTTAGCACACAGCTTTTCAATAGTAGCTTGTGTCTGGGTGAACTTGATGGATTTATCGCTTTTATTCCTAGAAAAATGAACAAAAGAGAAAAATATGTTATCTTCCCTTCATCTATTCTTTAACTGCTAACTTTTGTTGTTTGTTTCCTCTCTTTTGTTTTGTCCTGTGCTTTTGAGAGACAAAGCTGTTCTTTAAGATCTGAAAATGAATATTTGTTTTCCAATGTTAACTCGGGGAAGTAGGACTCCCCAGCTGACGCTCTCAGACCATTGTATGAGTTGATTGTATTCTAGATTGCTGTCTGAAAATCACGTGTGTAAGAACCCATGAGTTTAATTCAAATATGTTTCCCATCCTGTAGGAATAAAACATCAAAAACAGCAGTGAGCAACTAGAAAAATGATTGTTCTGTGAAATAATAGTAAGATAACTTTCCAGCCCTCACCAGCAATTTCCCAATTAGATATTTTCCTCACTATGCTGAATGCCAATCTTCTCTTCTGAAAAATGATACAATGTCCACTCCACAATTTCTACTGTAGAAGAATTTTTTAAAGATAGGATAAAATGGAATGAAAAACTGGGTAGAATAGGACTTTGTTAAAATAATTTTAATATTAAGAGTAATGCCTAAGACTAATGTCACACATTTTAACTTCTTAGCTTGGCATCCATTTTCTTCTAAGGGGCTTTTGAGTGATCAGGAAGGTGTCTATGAACCCTTGATATTGCACAGAAACAACAATGTTGATGTGTATTTCAGATGAGAGTAAAAGCAGGTTAATGACTTTCATCAGATTAGCAAAGCAGATAGTTATTTAAAAAATAAAAATAAAAATTAGGAACTGGGTTTCAAATAAAGTAAGTCAAAATGCACATATACAATATGAGTAACATGATATAACTAGTAACCACATCAGTAGTCAAATCTCACTAATCTGTGTCATCATGTCGTAAAACAGAGTGAGGAGTATCTATGTATCTCTCTCTATGTATCAGGAAGGACCCTGCTATATATTCCAAAGTTGTGCACAGAGTATGGCATGAAGAATGCTGATAGAATAGGAGGAGCTTAAGCAACCGATGACTTATTTTTCTAAAAAAAAGCAAATTTAGGTTCTCCCTTCACATGGAAATAAATTACCAACAGATGAGTTTAAAAATACCTTAAAGCCCTACATATGAAAGAATATCAAGGAAAGCCTACTTGATAATTGTGCAGCTGATAATTTTATGGTCTTAAACAGAAGAGAGAGCATCTATAAATGCAATTATGCCAGAAATATTTAAGGAGATCCGCATTTGGCCATCATACCTCATTTAGGGACTCTTGAGGTTGTCTCAAAAAGTCAGTATGTAACAATTTATGGATGCCATGGATTTCTGAAAATCATTTGTCTTTAATCTCTGTGTTGTACTCAGACAGATTGGACACTTTAGAGTAAAAGTAATACTAAGAAGAGATCCATTCCTTCTCTTCGAAGATTCCGAAAGGAAGAAAATGATTGTTTTTTATTTTTTATTTTTTATTTTTTGGTCTCATTTTCCACAAGCTAAAGCAGCTAGACAACATGATAAGTTAAACGCTGTGGTTTGATTTGATTGGATAACTCACTAATTATTAAAAAAAAAAATCAAAATCACAGAACAGTTGCGTTCCGTTCTGGAGGAAACTAGACAATTCCTCAGTGGCCCATGTGGGTAAAATAATTGTTGTTTTCTCTCTTATTGTGCAAATGGTTGGGCTGAGGAGTAGGAAAGGGAGGGAAACTGCGTGGTTTGCTCTGTATGAAAATAATCAATGAGCTGACAGAGCCATTTGCCTTTCCTCTTAGGTGGAAAGAGTATCATTTTTCAAATCAAGCGTTCTCATTATCTTGACTGATACTAAACATATTTTCCAAAACTATCCAATGATTTTTGGATCCTCTCATGATAATACTCTGCCCAATGTCTCCATGTATTTTTTTCTCTTGCCGAAGTTTCTCCGACATGGCATTGCAACCCTGGTTTTCTTCACATTGTCCCTACTCGCATGTTTCCTGATTTTTATCTTTTCTCAAACTCACTATTTCTTGTTTTTCTTCCACCCTATGTTTTAATTACAGTTCCCATGTGAATGAATCCTACATCTTTATTTCTAGTCAGCTCATTGTTCTATGCTTTTAAGCTATGCATTAAACTACGTGTAGAGAATTTCTATTCAAATGCCCTAAGGTTATATCAGAATTTCTCCCAAGCCTGCTCTTTTATCAATATTCCTAGCAAAAGTTGCTATGATTCAACAAGGTGTACAAGCAAGATAAGTGTACATCATCCTTGTTCCTTTCACGTCCTTTTCTTTTCATCAGCCAATCAGGAGCCCTGGTGGTGTGATGGTTAAATCTTCAGCTGCTAACTGAAAAGTACACAGTTTGAGCCTACCCATTGGCTCCCTCTAAAGAACCACTTGGTGATATGCTCCTGTAGAGATGGCAGTCTACCAAATCCTATGGAGTAGTTCTACTGTGCCACTTGGGGACACTTGGAGTTGAAATTAACTTGATAGCACCCAACAAAAACAATATTCAATCAATCATTCAGTCTTGCTGATTTCATGTCCTAAACACCTCTGTAATCTGTCAATTCCTCTCTACCCTCACTCATTTTACCCCACTAGAGATCTAACATCTCTTTTGGAGTGGAACTAAGACAGGTTCCACTTAAGGACCTTCCTGTAAAGTTCTTCATCCAGTATCACAGAAATCATGCAGAGATATGTCACAGTTATTTTCATCACTCAGTTGGGTCATCCTGTAGGTATGTACACCATTTTCAGGTCAGAGTTTAGGGTGGGGACAATGGTCAAAAGAACATATAGTGTACCCCCTTGGATATGGTGATTAGGGCATTATTTATTAAGTATATTTCAGTGAATTGATCATCATTATCAAACTTGCTCTTGAATGAAGAGTAGCTAAAGCAAATGGAAGAAATGGCAAGATAGAAGAGCTGAACAAAAGATTTCAAAAAGCAGCTCAAGAAAACAAAGTCAATTATTATAACAGAATATGCAAAAGACCTGGAGTTAGAAAACCAAAACGGAAGAAAATGCTTGGTATTTCTTAAGCTGAAACAACTTGAGAAAAAAATTCAATGTTTGAGTTGCAATATTGAAAGTTTCTATGGGCAAATATTGAATGATCCAGGAAACCTCAAAAGAAGAAGGGAAGAATTCACAGTCACTGTATCAAAAAGAATTAGTTGACATTCATCCATTTCAGGGGGTGGTACATGATCAAGAACCAATGGTATTGAAGGAAGAAGTAGAAGATGCACTGAAGGAACTGGCAAAAAATAAGGCTCCAGGAATTGACATAATACTCACTGAGATATTTCAACAAATGGATGTGTACTGGAGGCACTTAATTGTCTATCACAAGAAATTTGGAAGACAGCTACTTGGCCAACTGACTAGAAGAGGCCCATATTCATACCCATTCCAAAGAGAGGTGATTCCACAGAATGTGGAAATTATTGAACAATATCATTAATATCATATGCAAGTAAAATTTTGCTGAAGATAATTCAGAAATGGTTGCAGCAGTATATTGGCAGAGAAATTCCAGAAATGCAAGACAGATTCAGAAGAGAACATGGAATGAGGCTATCATTGCACACATCAGATGAATTTTGGCTCAAAGCAAAGAATACCAGAAAGATGTTTACTTGTGTTTCATTAACGATGCAGAAGCATTTGACTGCATGGATCATAACAAATTATGGATAACATTGAAAAGAATGATATTTCCAGAACACTTGATTGTGTTCATGAGAAACCTGTACATAGACCAGGAGAGAGTTATTTGAATAGAACAAGGGGTACTTCATAGTTTAGAATCAGGAAGGGAGTGCATCAGGGTTATACCCTTTCACCATACTTACTCAATCTGTATGCTAAGCAAATAATCTGAGAAGCCAGACTACATGAAGAAGAACAGGGCATCAGATTGGAGGCAGACTCATTAACCTGTGATATGCAGACAACACAACTTTTCTTGCTGAAAGTGAAGATGACTTGAAGCACTTACTGATGAAGATTAAATGCTACACTCTGCAGTATGGATTACACCTTAACATAAAGAAAACAGAAATCCTAGCAACTGGATCAATTAGTAGCATTCATGATAAATGGAGAAAAGATTGAAGTTGTCAAATATTTCATGTTACTTGGTTCCACAATCAACACCCATGAGAGCAGCAGTCAAGAAATCAGATGGCATCTTACTGCACTGGGCAAATATGCTGCAAAAAAACCTCTTTAAAGTGTTGAAGAGCAAAGACATGTTTTTGAAGACTAAGAAATACCTAACTCAAGCCATGGTGTTTTTATTCACGTCATATGCATGTGAAAGCTGGACAGTGAGTAAGGAAGACAGAGGAAGAGTTGATGCTTTTGACTTGGGGTGATGGTGAAGAATATCGTGGACTGCCAGAAGAAGGAAAAAAATCTGTCATGGAAGAAGTGCAACCAGAATGTTTCTTAGCAGCGAGAATGGCCAGACTTAGTCCCATCTACTTTGGTTATGTTGTCAGAAGGGACCATTCTCTGGAGAAAGACATCATGCTTGGTGTGATAGTTGGAGCTGTGTGTCAGCTGGGCTGGACCCCAGTTCTGTGTGGTTGTTCCCATGATGGGAATGGATGACTGTGTTCTGAGTGGCTAGTCTGCCCAAGGGGAGTTTCCCTAGGGGTGTGGCCTGCTTCCAGGATATCCAAGGACATCCTGGAAAGAGAGACATTCTTCTGTGGATCGGGACTCTGGTGTTCTACCTACAACTTTCCGTGAGTGAGCAGCCTACTGTTCGTTCGGCCTGGAGATCTTGGATTTGTTTTTCCTTGGAGTCAACAGCCAATGTACTGCCTGCCAGCCTTGAGCTTCTCAGCCCCCTGCGGTTGCGGAAGCTAAGAAAAGCCTCCAGTCTGACGTTTCCTCCAGGGACTTTGGACTTGCCGGCTTCTATACGTTTGTGAGCCATTTTCCTAAGATAAATTTCTCTCTCTCTCTTTATGTGTATATAAGCTTTGCTGGTTTTTATTTCCCTAGAGAACCCAGTCTAACACACTTGGTAAAGGGGAGGCTCAGTGAAAAAGAGGAAAGCCCACAATGAGATGGATTGACACAGTGGCTGCAACAATGGCCTGAGGATCGTGAGGCTGGTGCAGGACCCAGCAGCGTTTCGTTCTGTTGTACACAGGATAGCTATGAGTCAGAGCTGACTCCATGGCACCTAACAACCACCGCCACCAACAACTGTCTCTTTCTAGTTTTGTAAAACGGTGGGATCCAAGGAAATATTCTTTCTTTATTGGAAGCCTGAAAAACAAAGAAAATCAAGTGGCGGTGTGTCCACTGGAAAGAGCCAAATGTATTGAGACACTGCTCATTCAGTTTACCTATAGGTAGAGGATAGTCTGAGTAATTAAAACTATAGTAAAATATATACAAAGTCAAATCTTTCCAATATTGAAAAGTTTTCACACACGAAAGGGAAGTGTGTTATTTATTCAGATACACATATTTAATAAAGAATCTCAGAATTCCCTATAAAAAATTCAAGACTGCATATACTAACATGAGAAACATTAAATTTTCCATTCTGCCATCGATATCCATTCAGCACATACAAACATGCTCACAACAGGCAGAGCACTCTCCTCTGAAAATCTCAAAAAGAGGAATTTTTAATGAAGAAAACACCTAACAGGCATGCAAGCTCTTTGCCAAGCAAAGAAATTTAATCTAATGTTGAATCTTAAATGTAAGTATTAATATCTCCATTTAAAAAATAAATTTAGAAAACAAAATATCAGAGAACAGATACATTTTCTAAGATCACACAATTGATGTGTGGCAAAGACAAGGTTCAGAGTATCAGGCTGCCCAGCTCTTGCGCCCACCCCGCCTACACAACATCTTAGGAGAATAAAAGCATGATGATGGAATATCCACATTTACTATTTTAAGCAATGAATGAATGAAAACATTTTCCTTTTATTACATTATTTGATTAATATTATATTGAGATGTAATTAGCAATGTGTTTTGAGGAGATGACAAATCAGTGTGGGGAATCTCTAAAAATTGTATCCTTTTCACTAGGCTGTTTATTCATGTGGAAAGAGATCTATTTTTTGAAGTATAATATTATAAATGTGGGTCTCTCATTTTTTTTTTTTTTCTTTGACACCTGGGTAAAGTTTCTTTAATTCTTAAAAACACAGAAGAATAACTTCTATAATAACTTTAATTTACAAAAGTATTCACTACTGCACTGTGTGATCTTGACAGCATCTTTTTTTTTTTTTTTTTTTTACAATAATGAACTATGTCAGTAACACACACATGCCTTGAAAGAAAATAATTAATAGAAAACTGTTTTGTTCATATCTCAATTACTTCACTTACGGCCTGAGATATCCACAGCAATGTATCTGATGAGTTGTACATTTCTCATAGTCTTTATGAGTCAAAGGAAATCATGTACATCCTCCTTAAGCTCTAATGCATTATTTCCTCAAATCAATTAAAAAGGTGATTACTATAACAAATTCTTTACTAAGCCAATCACTCTATCACAGTTATGCTATCAATAAAAAGTAGGAAATACGTAGCATCAGCAAATCATAAAGGGTGCCATTCCGATGAGGACGGACTAAGAAAAAAGAAGGAAGAACACAGAAAGGGAGTGAGGAAGGAAATTGTGAACCAAAGCAGCGATGTCTTGAGGACTTCTAACAAGGGTGGTATATGGGATCACATGGTCATCCACAAAATTTGTAAGTTTTTGTTGTTGTTATGTGCTATCAAGTTGGACCCAACTCATAGTGACCCTTCGTTGGGTTTCCGAGGCAGTATCACTACAGAAGTAGATTGCCCAACCTGCCTTCTGAGGAGTGGCTAGTGGGTTTGAACCGCCAGCCTTCTGATTAGGAATCCAGTGCCTTAGGCACTATACTGCCCAAAATTTGTATATCAAGGAATATCATAACACTTCTTTGAATGACATAAGTAAATGAATTTTAACTTGGCAAAAGCTAATTTGAGGGTTATTCTCTTCAAAGTCCCTAATCATTTTGGTAAAGCAATTATAACAAATGGAGAAAAAAAATAATGGCAGCATTTTATTCCTGAATCATATATATCTGATATAAATGTGTGTGTATATTTATATATATGTGATAAATACATATATTTATCCATCTTCACTTCCTCTAGGTCATTCAGACCATCAGTGCAGTGGATAGAGATGAATCCATTGAAGAGCACCATTTTTACTTTAATATATCTGAAGAAGACAAAATGAACTCAAGTTTTACACTCATAGATAATCAAGGTAATGTCATTTATGCATAAATGATTGTTTAACCCTTCTTCCTGAATCATGTTTGATTTTAATGGAATTTTTAACATGAGCTGTTATACTGTTCCTACAACACAATGATGTTGGAAAATAGAGCAAAGGAGTGAAAATGCAAATGGAAATCAACACGCAGAGTCAGGTCCTAAGACTCTGTTACTCACTGCCTTTCGTCTAAGCCCAAGCACTCTTCTAGCATCTGGCCTGCTGGCCTCTGAATCTCAGTGATCTGCAAATTTAACTGAAGCTCTAACACCAAGGATCCTTTCATGCTCTTACACAAATCAAACCTCGTTCCATGTTTTGGAAAGAGATGATCTATACTCAATTTATAGTCATGTTAGCTTGAATAAGTCAAAGATACTTGGAGTCATTAATTAGGAGCTAAAATATATGAAATTTGCTTGTGATTGTTTCTTTACTTCCTACACCGGTAATAATTTCATCAACATAAAGAGAAGTACCATCATCTGATGCTGATGTGTTGGTGTTTAGGGTCCTATGAGTCAGAATTGACTCAACAAGAGAATTAGGCGCTTTGAGGGATTTTCCGTGGAGACACAGAATTTCTTTACTCTCCAAGTAGAAATGGATTAACTTTCTACAAAGCCCCTCTGTACATTTGTTTTTCCATATCTTCAGTAGAGGTTTTTTTTTTCACTCATATGTGTTTCTAGATGAATTTTTCTTTGTATCTCAAATATATGAAAAACTATAGGAGTTGTTACTCGTGCATTTTTAATCACACACCATGGACTGTCCCTCCTTACAATTACATGGAAGCTTCGACGGGGGGGGGTGTCCTCTGTGTGAGAGCCCCGTGGACAGAGCTTTCTCGCCCTTTTGCCCCTTATCTAACACCCCAGAGAAGGCAACTCAGATATACTTAGGACACTGAGCGCACATACAAATATACAAGATAAACTTCAGCTTAGATTTGTTTTTGTTAAACCAAACTCCAAGCTAAAGTCACTGCTATCGAGTCACCTCTGACTCATACCCACCCCCACTGGGGTTCCGAGGTGGTAAATCTTTACGGAAGTAGATTGTCGAGTCTTCCTTCCACGGAGTGGCTGGTGAGTTAGAACTGCTAACCATCTATTTAGCTGTCAAATGGCCTTAGGCACTACACTGTCAGAGTGCCTTTTGGTTTTGTTAATATAAAATAAATTACTGGAGCAAAATAAAGACATTGAAGCATATAGGAAACAATTTATCAGGTTAAATGTTTGTCGATGGAAATAACTTAATGAAATACATATTGGAAAAATAAAGTGAACTTTCTCTTACCTCTCAACTTTGCCTAGTAAATAAAATCACAAGAGTTTTACAGTCTTCACCAACATAATGAAGAGTTGATTTTACAAAAGATGATTTGGTAAAACTCATAAATAAGCATATATTTCAAAAGATTTCCATTTCTTTGCTTTTTCTCTCAATTTTCTTCCAAAGTTTATGTGATAGCTACAGAAGATATTTTTGTAGATGACAATCAAGAAAAGAGAAAAAATGAAAAGGAAATCATAGTTTTGAGACACAAGAAATTGTACTGAAAAGGATTGTTTAGAATGTTGTGCTATTCCAGAAAGAATAATTTCAAACATGCTTGAACTATGTGTTGTTCATCTTGCCTATTTATTTATTTATTTATTTATTGTATTGCCTGTACAGATGAAAGACTCAATAGGACAAAGGTTTAAGGATTTTCTGTTTATTATATAGGAAATTAGTTGATATTGTCAAAGTGGAATGCAGGAGAATTTTTCCTACTAATAACTGTAATCTTTGTTTCATTAGTATGTACATTCACTGTTTGAGATAATTTGCTGATGGCTGGATAATTTTGAAAATCTGGTGTCTTTCCAAGACTTGTGACAAGGGGTTCCAGCTATGAAATACCACATGTCATGTGTAATGAATTCAAATCAAACTAATGTTTCCATCATGCATTTAATATTTGTCATCTCTATAAAATATTTGTACTTAATAAAATGTTGTTCTCTGTGTTGCACATGTATTGTCCGTGCCTATAACTGACTTCAATAATCTGTCTAACTATGTAATTCTAAACCACACTCTCTGCTATCAAGTTGGTTCCACCTCACAGGAATCCACATGGGGTGCCCAACCCGCATGGTGTGTCCAATGCTGTAAACCTTTACAGAAGCAGACTGCCTTACCTTTCTTCCACAGAGAGGTTGGTGGGTTGGAGCCACTGAGCATTTAGTTAGCAGCCAAATGCCTTAACCACTACATTATTACAGGTCCTTAAGTATTTCATTAGATTTTATGTAATGTCACAGGCAATAAAGGTGTTTTTTGGTGGATCATTATCTTTTGATCAGGAAATTCCTCTTCCTTTTCTTGGACCTTATTTGATCATACCTCTACACTATTATCCCTAAACTTGTATGAATTTCTTTTACATTGTGAAAAAAAAATGTGCCAATGGATTTTTGTTTTAGACAACACAGCCATCATTTTGACTAGTAGAAGCGGTTTCAGCCTTCAAGAAGATCCTGTCTTCTACCTGTCCATTTTAATTGCTGACAACGGAATCCCATCACTGACCAGCACCAACACCCTCACCATATACGTCTGCGACTGTGATGACAATGGCAATGTACGGACCTGCAGTAACAAGAAACATCAGCTTTCCACGGCATTCAGGGCAGAAGTCATAATTGCTATTCTAATCTGCATTATGATAATATTCGGTAAGTAGTGCTCAGTGGAACACCTCTTTATTTCTATGAAATAATATGATACATTTATAGACTTAATTCCAAAAGAGCCATATTGTGTGTGTGTGTTCAATTGGTTTTCTGAATGTATCACAATTATTTAACCAAACAGATTAAATGATAAATAGAATTGACATATCCATGTCTCAGGCTGAAATGTAGGATCCTGAATTGTAGGAACCTGTGATTCCATGTGTACACATCTGTGTACGAGAGGTTTTGACACATTCACATTTAAACAAATGGAAGTTATATATATGAAATAGTAATAATAATAGCAGGCTTCTGTTGAGTGTTTATTACACTCCAAGAGACTATGTCAGGTGCTTTGTATGCATTATGCAATTTAATTCCAACTTTCTATTTATGGAATCACAATGATCCTCACCTGTACTATATAGATGAGGAAACGGAAACTCATTGAGTGAGTGATTGATAACCACCCTGCAACTAAGCAACAATGTACTGAGCTTCCATAGCTACAATCTGCTATGACCCACGGCAGTGCAGCTGACCAGAAACATTACAAGAGAAAGCCAAGGTTACCATACCAAACCCACTGCAGTGGAATGGATTCTGACTCACAGCAACCCTATAGGGCAGAGTGGAGGTGCCTTAGGCTGTAAATCGTTATGGAAGCAGACTGCCTCAGGCTGGTGGGTTCCAAAGCATTGACCTTTTGCTTAGCAGCCAAGTGCCTTCAGCACTGCAACACCAGATCTCCTTCAGTTTACCATGGAGGAAGCGAAAAGAGAGTCTTATTTCACCAAAATGGTAAGCACAAATAAATCTCAGTAAAACGGTTCATATTGTTTGTTTCCAAAAGCAGATAAGCTAGTTTAATCATGTTACATTTGAACCCAAGCTTCCAAGTCAAGCTTTTAAGACTCTAAATGACTCATTTGCAATAACCCTTTCCCTTCCTTTAACACCTGAGTACATTCCATCTACATCTGTTCTTGTTTTTCTGCTAACTTTTTACCAGAATTCAACATGACCTCCTGAGTGTTGTGAGCCAAGACAGCAGCCTCTGGTTCTGGAATCACAACCCCACTCAAACTGTGTTGGAGTCGGTGTGGCACTTATTTTGCCCACAGGATCATCTTTCTCAAAGTTTCCAGAACCATGCATTCCACTTTTACCACTGAACATTACCGTACCTTTCATCCCAGCTCCAGGTGTTCAAATTGCTTTCGATGCTTTCCTATAATAAAACTGAATTTAGAACTTTATAGCCAGATATCAAAAGCAAGAAACATAAACACAGTGAGTGGCTGGGGGAGTGAACCACTTAAAGGTATGGAGCTCTGTAAGTCAACAAGAAGCAGCCTGGCAGTCAAAGGCAAGGGTGGTATTTGTAGAGTACAGAGTGTGGAGTTTAGATCAACTAATAGAAACATCCTTTGAAAGTTTCGTGAGTTCTCTCTCAAATTCATGCATTGGAAAATCATCCTTTATACCCTCTTCTGTATCAAGTATATATCTCAGAGGACTTTAAAGTCTAGTGCTTGGATTCATATATGATGACCTTATTCATTTCAAACAAACAATTTCAAATTTTAAAAATATAAGTTGTATGCAAAATAGTACATGACGTATTTATTTTTCCGTAATATTGATACTTCACTTTTGTTTTAAGTTCCACATATGAAATACAGAAGAGCTGGGTAAGCTCCAAGATTGAGAGAGAGTTGACTCTCTTTGATACACATAGTTAGCTTTAAAATGTAGTATTCTGATTTTTTTTTTTACATAATATTAAAATTATCTTCTGCAATAAATGTTGATTCTGGACAAACTAGTCTTATGATTCAAAAACCTGAAGGTTGGGAATTTCTGCCATTAATACGGTAGCACAGAGCACAGGATCCAACTTCCTGGCTTTGAGATCCAGCTTTCTACCTACTAGCTGAGTGATCTGGGGTGTGCTATTGAAGGTGTTGGTGGCCTGTTCTCTCTTCTTTAATAGGTCAGAGTAGTAGTTGTGGATTTCCTTAGAAGCCATGGTGGAGTGATGGCTGAGCAATGGTGGTCTAAATGCACGCAGGGGCTCCCTGGAAGAGACCTGGAGCGCTGTTCCCATAAAGTTGAAGGCCCAGGAAGCCTGATGGGCAGTTCTACTCTGTCTTACAAGGTCGTTGCGTCAACAACAGCACAACCATTCAATCAATGGATAACCGTACATCTTTTAGAACAATACCTGACACTTGATGTGCAGCCAACAAATATTAACTGACATATTAAATTTAATTAGATATTAAATATCCGGTTACGCTCTCTTTGCCAGGGTTTATTTTTTTGATCCTGGGTCTAAAGCAGAGAAGAAAACAGGTTCTGTTTCCTGAGAAAGGCGAGGACTTCAGAGAGAACATATTCAGGTACGATGACGAAGGGGGAGGAGAGGAGGACACGCAGGCCTTTGACGTGGCCGAGCTGAGAAGCAGCAGCCTCCGCAGGGACCGCCAGGCCCGGAAGCACGCCCCCTCGGGGATCCCCAGTCTGTACCGGCAGTCCCTGCAGGTGGGCCCAGACAGCGCCATCTTCCGGAAGTTCATTCTGGAGAAGCTCGAGGAGGCCAACGCCGACCCCTGTGCGCCCCCTTTTGACTCCCTGCAGACCTATGCCTTTGAGGGAACAGGGTCGTCAGCCGCTTCGCTGAGCTCCTTGGAATCAGACGTCTCTGATCAGGATGAACACTACGATTACCTGAATGACTTGGGACCTCGCTTTCAAAGACTGGCTTGCATGTTTGGCTCTGCAATGCAGTCGAATCATTAACAACTTATTATTAAAGTGGAAAAGAGGCTAACGTGTGTCTGGGTGAATGGGTAGTCTCTTGGTTAAAGGGGGAAATGCAGGTGGTGGTAACAGCCCCGGGTTGTGCACTGGTAAATTAGCCTTGGTGTACAGTGTTTGCTGAGTTCTGTGGAATAAATAATAAATCCCCGGGAGTGATTTCAAGCTACCAGCATGACCTCACTGCAGAACTGGGAGCGATGCTGTTAGCCAGCTCCTGGGTGCCATCACCAGCGGGCTTCAGCAAATCACTAAGTACTCCGCGAGCTTGCTTGCGATAAAACCCAATCAGATTCTCAACACTTTTGAGTGGTTAATCGGAAAAGCACTGGACTAGATAGACCCTCTTGATAGTATTTCATTTTTTGTTCTATTTTTTTAAAACTTACAGAGTAAGAATAAAGTGTTTATTACCCCTGATACTATAGAATCTTAAACACCTAGGTGAATGTGGGTGATTGCATACTTTGTGAAAGCCATTCTCTTTATATGAATAAGTTGACGCCTGACAGATTCTGTGATTCATTCCAGCTTGATATTTTAAAACTGCTTTCAAATTTGGAAAAAAAAAAAAAAAAGGTGGATTGTATTGATCAATCAAAACTACATTGCATACATTTGTATTGTGTTTAACACCATAGCTTTGTATAAATGGAACATGAAAATCATTTAAGAAGCTTTCATGGATTATTTTCGTATACAACCAAAATACTTTTGTATTATTTCATAACACAATGGCCAAACACATAGCAACTATTGTTCCTCATTAAATTTAAACTTTATAAAATTTGTGGATAGTGTGTAAAATCTTTAAAGTTTATTGTGACCAAAAATGATGCAGAAACATGAAATGAGCAGTAGATTCAAGCTTGAATTAACATTCAGTTTAAAGATTATGATCAGTCAGACCACCTCTTACCAGGCATAAAATAAAACATGATACAATTCTCAGAATTTCCTTTTTCATTAAGATCGTAGGATATGACTGATCCTTTGGTGTCCTTTTTTATTATAGAATATAAAATGAGGTGCAATCCTAGGTTTTATTGCAGCATTATGAAGGAAGTAAATGGTAAGCTGCTGGACATGAAGCTTTACGGTAACATTATATAAGAAGATAATAAAACATTTTAATTTTAATCCATCTTCTAAAGAAAGACCTTTCCTCTACCCAAGTCCAGGTGGGATTAAAAATTCATAGTTTCAACAGAAAGAGAGTAGTGCATGCAATATTCTTTAAATTGATTTATATGATCATTTCTGATTAGTGGTATGTGAAGCTGAGCTGAATCAAATTGGCCATGTGTGTTTAAATCAAATATTTCAAATAATTTTGAGCTGTGGTTAGGGTCGTTGAATGAAAGCAACTTTTTTTTTTCTTTTTTCTGTACTTTGGAACTTTAATGTCTATAGTGCATACAGTTTTGCAACAATCCAAATAAGCCACCATTATGTTGGTGACACAGATACCATATTAAAAGTCAGAGTAAATACAATTTGAAATAGAATGATTTAGCAAAATAATAAAAAGTTAGTGAAAGAACATATGCATCAACTGTAGTCAATCCTTACGCATTCTTATCATTTTTACTTAGGAAAGAGTGGAAAAAAAAAAAAAAGAATGCTTTAAAATGATCAAAGGTTACAAGTAAAATAGAAATGTCCAAGTTGAAAAAAAAAAAAAAAACCTCTATTTCTTGCATATTAATACACAACATTGAAAGCAGATGGCTACAGAGACTTCCATGAATGGTTCAATGTTTAAAAATAGTGCTATTTGATTTTGAGTGAAGAACTGGGAAGTATGATAAACAGTAGATTAAACAGTCCACTGAAAATGGATTAGAAAAAAAGAAATCAGGGGCTCTGGCCATCACAGGAGCTCTGGTGGCATAGTGCCTAAGTTGTTTGACTGCTAACCAGAAGGCTGGCAGTTCAAACCC
>NW_006921616.1:1713676-1726327 GCF_000298275.1 Orycteropus afer afer
TTGACGGCAGTGAGTTTTTTTTTTTTTTTTTTTTTTTATTGGAGGACATCACAGTAGAATTTCCCATGGATGAGAACCTTATAACCAACTTGCAAACTTGGATGAACAAGTTATACAAAATGTGTATTGATCCAATATCTGCCCCAATGTTTTTCATGTTTGTGTCCAGTGGTGCTAACTGGATACATCAAAGGGAGTCTGGTTTAGTTAATATTTGAGTTAATAATCATGTGATGCAGGGGAAAAGAGCATAAATGGTTGCATATCTATTTGCTAACCAGAAAGTGTGCTTTAAAACCATATCAAAAATATTTTCTAATTCTAGTAAAGAAGTTGTAATTTCTCCAGAATTATACTTGGTAATACCTAATAACCAGTTCATCTTTTTTCTAGTCACATAGGTGTTTCAGGAATACAATTAGCTGTTTTCTAATAGCTAATGGTGTTGTATTAAAGATCTATTTTTTGCAGAATCTAATAAAGGCTAAATGAATGTAGATATTTATGAAAATAGCACACCTTCACATTAATACCTTCAGTACTTAAATATCACAGTTAGCTGGTCCACAGGTTTACATATAAATCTTAAGTTACTGAATGTTGAAATATGAACATATTTAGTCCTTTCCAGAAATCAGGGGTGCAGAGGAGTGCAAATGGTTAAGCACTCAGCTAGTAACTGAAAGGTTGGGGTTTGAATCTGCCCAGCGGTGCCTTGAGAAAAACACCTGGTGATCTGCTTCTACAAAGTCACAGCCGAGAAAACCCTCAGGAGCTGTTACACTCTGCAACACACGGGCTTACCATGAGTCAGCATCAGCCAGGGGCCAACTGGTGGGAATCAGAAAATATTACAGGAATAGTAAGTCCACTCAGCAAACGTGATTCAACCCCACAGATTTCACGTTGAACTAGTTTTCTTTTACTCCCTATAACTGTTTGAAGTTTGTCAGACTGCCTAATCATTCACAGCTGCAATATGTAATATAGAAAATGAGGTCCCCTTGACCTAATTCACATGACTGTTGCGAAGAATAAGTATTAAGCTGTGTAAAACTATCAACACAATCAGTACCTGACAAAACGTATGGTCTCAATAAATAACACGCATCAATTGCTAAGAAGAATGTCTTTCTGTTGGGACACCAAGATGCCTTTCATTTTCAGCGCTGAGAGAGCCAATGGCTTCCCAGAATGTGTCTAATAAAACCAACTTTCTGCTCTGACTCACGAGCTCAACTATTACATGGCTCCTGCTTATTTTTGCAATTTCCCCACTTCCATTCTAAAATTCACTTATTTTACTCAGGAACATTTTTTTTTAATATAATTTTTATATAACTTTTTTTAATATAATTTATTTGTCGGTGTTGTTTTTAATAGAAACAGCCAAATCTACACCAATTCAATGATCTCTAGGATTCAGTGACACCGATCACATTCTTCCTGTCAGACAACCATTGTCACCCACCTTTTCTGAGTTACCCCTCCCCCATCAACATAAGTCCCCTGCTTCCTAAGGTTTGTGTCTCATCTTTGGAGTAGCTGTTGTCCGTCTAATCTCACCCAGATGGACCTTAAAAGAGGGCAGTGGTCAAGGCAGTCATTCTTCCTAGTTGAGCTAAAGTATCGTTAGGTTGTTTGGAAAACTCAAGGCCTTTTTCATACAAGTCAAGCTAGTTCCAATTTCATGATCCTCAACAGGAAAGGTTGTAGACATGAGTCTTCCTTCAAACACTGGCATTTTTCATTCCTCGCTTCACCAGGTTGATGATCGTTATGCCTTGTTTGGGCAGGCCTTCCTGGTACCAGCCCACCTACAACCTGCTGCCATTGCTTGGCTTGGATTTTCAAATGGCTTGGCCACTCCAAGTCTTATAGTACACTCTTTGGATGTTTACTTGCCTTTCTTCCTTACGAGAAGGTGAACCCTAAGTAGGCAAGATAATGTCTGCCTTCTTCATCTGTTATTGTCTACAATGGTTTATAGCACACAGAAAGATTTTTTTTTTTCTTAAATGAATGAAATAATGAATCATAATCTATTTTACTTATAGTCTTGTGCACAAGTCATATCAACTTTTGTGGAACATAAAAGTGAAATTAATGTATTCCTAAAAATGGTTAGTACTGGATAGCTATTGGATACAATAATACTTTCTCAAATTCTTTCTAGAAATTATACAATCTCAGTTTGGCATTTGAGAGTTGTTATACTTGTTAAACCTGGAGGGATGAAAAGGTTTAGAAAGTCATATAGTTCAGTTAAAACATGTTTTTGATGATTGGTATTGAGTATCTTTCATAGAATGAATAAGTTCCCCTGAACTGGGATAGATTTGAAAACATGTAAGATGTAAGAAGATGTATCTACTTTCCAGTTCAGAGTGCATTTTGGGAATAAATGCATGATTATGCTTGCAGGCGGGGTGTTGTACCTAGTAAGCAAGATGAGCATGTGAAACCTCACCATGTGTTGAAAAACCTACTCAAAACCTACTAAGAATCTTACACTTCTTTTATAGGGCATAGGAAGGAATGAGATCAAATATAAGAAAGGGAGGCTAATTAGGTAAATGGAGAAAAATATATGTGGCTTTTTATACATCTAAATGTCTAGCTATTTATCCATCCGTCTACCTATCTATGTATTAAGGCATTTGGTTATTCACGAAAATGTCATTGGTTTGAATTTACCGGCCACTCCGCAGAAGAAAGATGAGGCGGTCTGCTTCGATTCACAAACGTGGAAACACAGTGGGAACCTGAACTGACTCTATGAGAGTGTTTGGTTTTTTGATTATCTATGTATCTGGTGATAGGAATTATGGTTTCCTAGCACTGGGGACACTAGTATCTCAATCATACAGTAGATCCTTGGGTCTCATTTGAATGTGTTGCTGCTTTCTTCCTTTCAGAGTTCTGAAGATGGAAGGCTGGCTGATCCGTCTGAAATGGCACACAAGGTGAAAAGGCAGCCAACACACAAAACCCACGGCCATTGACTAGATTCTGACTCATAGTGACAGTATAGGGCAGAGTAGAATAGCCCATGGGGTTTCCAAAGCTATGAATCTTTACAGAAACAGTCTGCCTCATATTCTCTCACAGAGCAGGTTCGACCCAGCAACCTTTTGGTTAGCAGTGGAATGCTTTAACCATTTCACCAGCAGAGCTCCATAAGAGGGCAGCAGCTGAGCAAAATTATTCCCAGCCTTTAGCATGGCACAGCAGCATGTTCTTACAGGTTAGATAGATACAGCTGGAGAAGTTAGTACAGAAGGCTGGAGAAGGGGACTAAGGCATTCACCTCGAAACTTCACAAAATCAAGGAATAACTGAGATCAAATGTGTGTTTGAGTCCTCCATGCATGTGCTAGTGGTCCTGCCCTCACACACAGGGCACTGTCCATTAAATGATGATAGCAACAGGGGGCTCACCTTGCTCTTATCTGTCATCTCTCCATCATCACCCAGACCCTCGAGAACTAGGAGCAGCACAGTGAGTGGAGGAGCCAAGTGCTAGAAGCTTACCTTGGATGTTTGGTGTAAGTTTCCTAGTGCCTGGAAAAGGGACTTTTTAAAATTCTATTTGAAAGTGACCAGAAGCTGTAGAAATTGCCTGAATTTCAGCTAAGGAAGGTCTCAGACAATTGATGCAGATTGGATCCAAAAGCTGAATAAAATAAAAGATATGATTCTCTTCATGTTGAACCCTAATCAATAAAGTACATACATTAACAAAACAATCAACTTGGCATTTCATGTAGTTGAGATAATAATTTAAAATTCAGTTTTCTAATATAAACCTTGAGTGAAATTCAGAAAAGTAAATAGAATTTATAGTGCTCTTAAATCATCTAAGAGCATATTAAAATGGTTTATGCAACATTATTTTATGTAGTTCCTTTGTGCTTATTCATTTTAATATTTAAAATCCGATATGTTCTTATTGACTTCCACATTGCTAAGCGATTTATCTCAGCCAAAAATAATATTATACATGTCACCTATATTTTTATGAATATATAGTAGTGAAACTCTATAGAATGTTTCATCTGGAAAATGGGATGGGAATGTATGGCATTTACATGGTCAGTGTTTCCATAATATTACTTCATTTTCATGCTAGAGAGAGTTATGTGGTCTAAGTTCATTTTTAATGATTTTCCACTTGCTAACAATTCTTTGCTGTGTAACCTTGAGCAAGTTCTTCAAAGTCTTCCCTTCTCTCTTGGTAATTTCATCTGCAAGAAAGGGCATGAGGCAGCATCTGCTGACCTCCTCTAAGTTCACAAAAGGAAGACACAATCACCATCAATAGCCCAAGCCTTATTCCCATGAATAAGCCTTTTTACTAACTCTGACACCAATCATCCTTCCCTCAGCACTTACTACTTCTCTGCTGGGTTTGATAATTCATTGCAGTGGCCACACTGAACCCACAGACAATACTCACGATTATGGGATTTGCTAGGGGAGTAACAGGCTACAATTCAGGTTCAGGAATGCATTCAGGATGCAATCTTTGATCAGGAAAGTCTCCCCTCTGCTGTGTCCTCAGACATGCCTTTCTCACCCGTGGCCTCTCGGCCTGGACTCTGCTACGTTTGTGCAAATGTTATAAAGCTCTCACTCCACCCACAAGCAACCTGCTGAGGGCACTAAGTCTTCTTGCTCAATGGGTCAGGTAAACCTGCCACTTTGCCTCATGCCCCTTGGTTCCATCCACACTACCTTTCTGCCAGGGCATCTCTCTGTCGAGTTGTCTCTCTGCTGGGGCATCTCTTTTCCAAGGAGGTCCAGCACAGGGATCTCAGGTTCAAGGACACACTCTACTTCACCTCCAGCTCTTCTCTCTTGATGGTAGTGAGATCCCCTCTATTCTTCTAGGAGGGCTCGTTTTAAGCCTGGAAGAGTGACAAAACTAACCAACCCCAACATCAGAGTTCTATGCACCTTATTCACATGGTCCCACCCAGTCATCTGGTAGGAGTTACAAGTACTATGGCTAGAAAACCATACCAAATAATTCACTGCACTGCCACGGGGATATTAAGAATACACATTTATAGGACTGTTGTGAGAAAACAGAAATGATGCATATGAAAATATAGACCTATGCTACACAGAGAGCAAATGCTTGACATTTCTAGCTATTTGTAATATTGCTATAATAATTATTATTCTATTATTACCAATTTTACATATAGGTTGGTTAAAAATCCATTTACTTATTCAAGCATTAGAATTAATATGGTAAAGAAGAAAGAAAAAAATCAATTAATCCCAGATAATAATTAGCATTCTGTTATGCCTTGACCCTCCCTTGGGTCCTGTTCTATTATTACGAAAGGAAGAAATTAATTGCTGAAGTTATACATTATGTATGAGATGTTCTAATCAAAAGTCACGCCTCTATGTGCATTTGTTTGGGAGGAAAAAAACCTGCTAAGTGAAGGAGTAACCAACTTTTGGGGGGCAACCTTTTCTAGTTACCACTAATTTAAAAGAAAACTCATCAAATAACAAAGAGCTGGGTTTGCTCACTTTGTGAAAAATGAAGTAAAGAAATTATTTGTACATTATGTTAGAAATACACGAAAAAAGGAAGAAAAATACACATGCCAATGGCCCCAACAGAAAATTTAAATGTGTTGTTAACATCTAACATCTGATGTCCGTACTTATGTTATTTTAAGAGATTTAAATTAAATTATAAAACAGACTGCTCACATCACCTCTGACAATATAAAAAGAAAAGTTGTATCCTTGGACCCTCCTATCTGCTTTTCACTGTCCTCTCTGCTTTTCCTAAAGAAAAATTAAGGGCCCATTGTCATATGGTTGAGGGAGTCTTTCTCGTCTCTCCTCATGTCTGAGCTAATTTAAGGGCTCAGGCAAGTTGCAGGCACTTGTCCAGCTCACACTGACCCCTCCGTTTTCAGAAGCTTTTCCTTATGCCAGATGACCTCTACATAATTCTGGAAGCTTCCTCTGCAGAGCTAACTACCTAACTTTAATGCTCTTCAAAGCTTACACATGAGTGTACCTGACAGATTTATTTTATACATAGGAGATTGCACCCAATTACTTGAAAGAATTTTAAGTTGTATTAATTCCAGAAATAAGAATTCAAAAAACAAACACACAAACAAACAAAACAGTTGACATTGAGTTGGTTCTTGACTCATGATCCCAAGTAAAACTGCATTCTGTAGCATCTTCAATGGCTGATGCTTCAGAAACATATCACCTGCCTTTTCTTTCTTTCAAGTGCCTTTGAATACATTTGAACCACCAACATTTTGGTTAGCGGCTGAGTGTGTTAATCATTTGGTACCACCAAGGGACTCCTAGAAATAACATTTAAAAAAAACCCAAAAAAACCTCACTGCCATTGGGTTGTGACTTGTACCAACCCCCATTGGGTTTTCAAGCCTCTAAATCTTTACAGAAGCAAACTGCCTTATCTTTCTTCCATGAGCAGTTGGTGGGTTTGAACCACAGACCTTCTGGTTAGCAGCCAAATGTCCTAATTTCCTAACTTCTACACCACCAGAGCTCCCTAGAAATAACATTAGAAGTTGATATATCACATGGTAAACTTATACATAGTAATTGATCACTATCACACATTGTTAAAATCATCCAAAGACAAAATTTTCTACACCAAAAATCTGTCTTTATAAACTATTCTCTGCCTCCATGTTACTTTATTTTCTGCATAAGGATCAGAGGACATACTAAGAAAAGTGGTGAGCTATAAACATTCTAACCATTCCTCACATTTCTCGATGGCACATAACAACAGCAACAACTATATAAAGTAAACACCTATCACGCATTTCATCAACTAGAGCATGGGTAGAACCTCCACAGGTAGAATGCTATGTGGTCAACTTGAATAGACCCTTTGCAAATGAAGTATCTATGCACTGGCTTGAAAAAATAATGGAACACTTGGGAGTGAAGGGTCCTAGTTGAGAGTTTGGTGATGAGATGAGAATAGGCTGAGGTCACTATTGTCCACACCATGAAACAGCATACCTGACCCTCTTTGGTCCTCAATGAGTTGTATTATTGGCCCCAAATTTAAAAAATAAAATATACTAAAAAATGCAAAGGTGTGTGTCCTTTCAAATTTGTCTGACTATATCAAACAAAGTTGTTCACTTAATCCCTGTCACTATATAAAAAAAAAAAAAAAACACTTATATTTCCAGGTTCTGTTCTAAGTGTTTAAGTATTAGCTCAATTTTTCTTCTCTGTATTTGTAGGTCTCATTAGAATCTCCTATGTACTACTGAGAAAACTGGGAGACAGAGGGACTGAGTAATTAGCCCTAGTTCTTGTACCTAATAGAAGTCTCCCTGGGTGATGTGCTAGACTAATTGAAGGGCTGGTGGTTCAAACACCCCAGAAGCACTGCAGAAGAAAGGTACGGCCATCTGCTTCCAAAAGTTCAGAGCCTTTGGAGTGCAGTTCTACTTTGCACATACAGGGTCTCACCGTGAGTTGGAATCTACTCAATGGCAACTCGTCTTTATGTACAGCACACCTCTAATAAGTGGTACCATTGGCATGTAAAACCAGGCAAGCTAGATCCAGAGTCCAGGCTTTCAGTAACTGTACCATGCTGTCTCTCCATTTACATCCTATTCTTAGATTATTAATCTAGGAATTTTAATTATATTAGGTTGCCAATTATTCCTTATGGTTTTAGATGAAATGATTGCATGTAAATCACACATACACAGAAAAGAAAGTTGATTAACATTTCTTTGGGTTGTTAGGTGCCATCAAGTCAGATCCAATTAATAGTGACCTTAGGCACAACAAAATAGAAATATGCCTTGGCTTGTGCCATCCTCACACTCATTGCCGTGTTTGAGTCCGATGTTGCAGCCATTGTGTGAGTCCTCCTCATTGAGGGTTTTCCTCTTTTTCACTGACCCTATGCTTCACCAAGCATGATGTCTTTTTCCGGGGACTGATCCTTCCTAATAACATGTCCAAAGCACATGAGATGAGACCTTACCATTCTTGCATCTGAGGAGCATCCTGGCTGAACAAGACAGATTTTTCCTTCTTTTGGCAGTCCATGGTATATTTAGTATTCTTTGCCAACACCGTAATTCAAATGCATCAGTTCTTCTTTGGCCTTCTTTATTCATTGCTCAGCTTTTGCATACATATGAATCAACTGAAAATACCATGCCTTAGGTCAGGAACATCCTACTCTTCAAAGTGACATCTTTGCCTTTTCAACACATAATTTAAAGAGATCTTTACAGCAGATTTGCCTAATGAAATAGGTCAGTTCATTTCTTGATTGTTGCTTCCATGGGTGTTTATTGTGAATCTAAGTAAAATTAAATCCTTGACAACTTCAAACTTTTCTCCATTATTTTTGATGTTGTTATTGGTGCAGTTGTGAGGGCTTTTTTTTTTTTTTTTATATATGTTGAGGTGGAATCCATACTGAAGGCTTTAATCTTTGATAGTCATCATTAAGTGCTTAAATTACTCTTCATTTTCAGAAAGCAAGGATGTGCCATCTGTATATAAAACCAAACCAAACCAAACTCACTGCTATTGAGTCAATTCTAACTCATACCAACTCCATTGGGTTTCCAAGGCTGTAAATCTCTATGGAAGTAGATTGTCCCATCTTCTTTTTTGTGGAGTGGCTGATGGGTTTGAGCTGTTAACCTCTGGTAAACAGTCAAATGGCTTATCCACTACACCACCAGAGCTCTTTCATCTGCCTGTGGCAAGTTGTTAATTAGCATCACTTATACAAAAACATATTTGCCCATTTTCTTACTATTATTAAGAATCATGGACTTTCTAAATTAAAATAAAATCCCAAACTTTTTTTGTCCTATTTTTACTATATTTAATTCATTATTGCTACAAAGGAACTGTGGAACTGACAAATTCAGACCATATGTGGCTATAGGAAGACCATCAATAACTCAAGGATATTCATACTGTTATATTATACAATCATATAAACTAACCATATTTACTTAATGTCTTGTTATTTCCTCTCCAAAGTAACCATCCCTCCACAGAAGTTATGGAAAGCAATAATTGCATGTGGTTTTCAAATTATCGTTAGCAGCAAACAAATGAACAACAAGGGAAAGAAAGACGATTAAGACATGAATGTGGGAGGGGAGCAAAACACTAAATTCTACTGGAGAATTGAGAGCAATTACCATCCTTTTGTTTTGCTTCTGCCATTTCCTCCTGCTTCTTCCTTTGTCCTTCTCTCTACATGAGGTTTTCCTGGTTCATATCCATGTACACTATAATGTGCTTGTTTTTTTCCATAATATAATTTTCAAGTAGAGAGGAGTTACATATTTTTAAAGAAGAACTTTTGGGATTCCTAGGAACTGAGTGGCTATACTCACACATTTTGCAAACTTATCTGATGCTGCTAAGTAGGGTATATTAAATTTACATAAATAGACAGACTTAGCTGGGCAATAAATAAGGAAGATCAAAGAAGGGTTGATGCTTTTGAGTTGTGGTGCTGGCAAAGAATGCTGAAAGTACCATGGACTGCTAAAAGAACTAACAAATCTGTCCTGGAAGAAGTGCAGCCAGAGTGCTTCTTGGAAACAAGAATGGCCAGACTTTGTCTCACCTACTTTGGTCATGTTGTCAGAAGAGACCATTCCCTAGAGAAGGATGTCATGCTTGGTAGGGTGGAGGGTCGACAAAAGAGGGGAAGGCCTTCAACGAGGTAGATTGACATGGTGGCTGCGATGATGGGCTCAAGTATAGCGGGGATCATGGAGCTGGCGCGGGATCGGGCAGTGTTTCGTTCTGCTGTGCATGGGGTCGCTATGAGTCGGGGATGACTTGATGGCACCTAACAACAATAACAAGCAGACTTGGTTTTGGGGTATTAAATCAAAGGTCAGTGCTTTAAGAACCAGAGTAAGATAATAGACCCAACATGCTCCCTTAAATTCTCCCCTCTCAGTATCATGACTGCATGGTCTCTACCATTTCAGAGTTCAATATTCCTTGTTTAAAGAATACAGCAACTGCAACTGACCACTAGAAAGCTCCAAATACCAAGATAATAGTCATTGTCATTATAGAGTGACATGTCAAGTCTATGGATTTCTTTTAAGATCTGGTAGTGTAGTGCCTAAGGCATTTGACTGCTAACCAGAAGGCTGGTGATTCAAATCCACCAGCCACTCCTCAGAAGGACAGTTGGGCAATCTACTTCCTTAGTGATACTGCCTCAGAGATCCAAGGAGAGGTCTCTATGAGTTGGATCTGACTCGATGGGAGTGAGTAATTCCACTTCAGTCAGGATAAAAGCAAAAGAGAGCATTCTATTTAGTGTAGAGCAAGGAGATATTGTGCAATAAAATGTGTTATGAGTGGAAATGAGTCTTCCAGAAATATATGTTGTAAATCCTATCCCATGTATCTTTGGTTATAATCCTGTTTGGGAATAGGTTCTCTTTGTTTTGTTAATGAAACAAGGAATAGTGTAGGGTGTATCTTAAATCATTCTCTTTTGAAATACAGAAGAGATTAAAAAAACAAAGTAGGAAGCAGAGATGGAGGAAGGGGAATGCCAAGCTACATGAAGATCTTACTGAGCAGAAGCTCTGAGAGACAAAGACCTTCCTTCCCATCCCCGCCGGAGCTGGCAGACAGAGTAAGCCTTCCTCTAGAGCCAGTGCTGGACTTGGATTTCCAACATCCTAAAAACCTGAGAAAGTGCATTTCTGTTTTTTAAAACTATCCACTCATGTTATTTCTGTTATAGCAGCACTAGATAACTAACACAGGATGTATGGGCATGGTGTAAAATTAACATAATCACACATGACAAGCATGTCAATAACCCAATTTTAGGAGGCTGGAGTCAAAAGCCAACAGACATTTATTAATTTCTTTGAACTCATACTTTTCTGAAAAGATTTGCATATGAGCAAACAAGAAGTTATAACTGGTCCTCAGAATCATTCAGAGAACATATTTTTCTCAGTAGTTTTGGCACCAGCAGTCCATGCGGAGTCGGAAGAACCAGAGTGTCCCAGAAGTAAAGCAGCCTTTATAGTTCTGAAGCTGCTTAATACCTGCTATGTGTCATTATACAGGGACTCTACATTTCCAGAAACAAGAACAATGCCGATTTCTAAATTGGGCAGTGGAGCAAATGCCTCTGTAGGAAAGGTGGGAGAGGGTTTCTCTGAATTTCTGGACTGCAGGCTATACAACATGCTCTCATTGTAATTGTAACCTTGGGCAACTTTCTCATCCCGATAGATGAAGATGTTATGAATCAGCCTAAGAATCCTGTCATACATATTCTTTCACTTTCAGTGAAACACAACCCTTCAGACATACTTTCTGATGTGGGATTAAAAACCTATTAAATTTCATGTTTCTAATAAAGTATTTGTTTTAATATTTGATTTTTTTGGAGAATATTAACGGAGAGACCTAGAAGGGGCCTTGGGTTTTTAAAGACTTAGTGAATGGGATCATTTTAACACTATTTATTATGAGTAATATAATGTTCTCTAGTTTAACAGCAGTTGAATTTTAAATACAGTTTCAACATTTGCACATCTCAATAAATGATTTTAAGTTGGCTTCCTTTTTAAGCAAATAAAACTTCATGTGCTTCTTTTGGGCAAAAGAGGAGTTGCTGTTGCTGTTGTTTGAAACTATTTTGTAAAGTTGAAAAATTTAGTTTTCTACGTATCTCCTCTTACTTACCCATATACTAGGTTTCTAGTTATTGCCTCACTGATGAGGCAATGAAAGCATAAGAAAGTTTCATATGCTTTTAAAGACAAAACTGTGAAGAAATAATTTTCCCAATGACTTCTCTGAATAGTGAGTACCTGGAAATCAAACACAAAACCAAATACTTCTTGGTTAGAGTCCAAAGCCATTAAATTCATGGCAAACGACATTTGGGCTATTCTAATTACACAAATTAATTTTTATGAAGGAAACTGCTAAAGTAATGCATACTTTCAGGAATATTTTAACTCATATAATGATATGATCAAGAAATTTGACATTCTTAAAAAGCTTTCCCAATCTCTTAAATATAACATAGATGAGAAAGAAATGAAATTCACTGTATTGGAGGGAAATAAAATGATGCTTATGGTGGTATGTATACTCATTTGGCTTCTGAGACCTGGTTTTGGCCAACTGTCTAATGTTATTGCTTACCACCTTGCACTCTGATAATACCAAATTTACTGCCATTGTCCAGAAATGCCAAGATCACACCATTATTCAAAATGTTCTCCCTTTCAAGAATAGTTTCTTTCTGTCATGAACATGGCCATAATTTACATGTCTTTAATAATGGGACAAATGTCAGGTACTTTGGGCAGTATTTGAGGATGCACCCCTTGGAAGGGTCTCCTACCATGTACCACATTTGTTCTTATTCAAGCTGTCAGATTTATCATATTTATTTTGTGTTTTCTGGTTAGTATATGCTTTCCTCATTAAAACCAAACCCAAACCCACTGCTGTAAAGTCTATTCTGGCCACATAGGGTTGCCAGGGCTGTAAATCTTTACAGAAACAGACTGTCTCATCTTTCTTCCATGGAGCAACTGGTGAGTTTGAAGTGAT
>NW_006921616.1:1729242-1732339 GCF_000298275.1 Orycteropus afer afer
TATGATCCCAACCCTGCAAGCCCAGAGACTCACTCCCCCAAGCATTTGGTTGTGGCTAAGAAATAATAACTTAATAATAATAACTTTGTCCCCTGTTAAGTCTACTGAATATATGGAAATTTTTGTAGCATGTAACAATATGTATGTAGAAATATCATCTGCCAGATCTACATATGGTCATGGGTACACTCTGTTCACCTATCCACACCTGACCATCTTGCCTGTTTACCTGGGTGTCCTCTCATAGATCAGTGCTTGTTATTACTAATAACGCAGCATTGTACATGTAATAGTGTTTACCTTTGTTGTCTGTACCTCTTATGCACCTCTCCGTGTCTTCCTTTTCCTTAGTAATTATATACTGGTCACCTGCTTTTGGTATATTGGCTTTCTCTTCACCTAAATCATTATATGTCTCCTACCTACCTAGCAATGTTCCCTCCCCTCTTCTACCATCTCTGGTAATCATCAAAGAACATTTATTTCCATAATGTAAACCTTTCCTTGACTTTTTACAATGGTGGACTTATAAAATACTTGTCCTTCTGTGATTGACTTATTTCCCTTAGCATAATATCCTCTAAGTTCATTCACGTTATGAGATGTTTCCCAGATTCTTCATTATTCTTTGATATCATGTAGTATTCCATTGTGGGTATGGACCATAGTCTGTTTATCCATTGAAACACTGATGGACACTTAGTTTATTTCCATCTCTTTGCTATTGTGAATACTGCTGTGATGAAAATGGGTGTGCATGTATTTATTCATGTCTTAGCTCTCACTTCTTTAAGATATATACCTAGAAGTGGAATTACTGGATCAAATGGTATTTCTATTTCCAACTTTTTAAGGAAGGACCATATCATTTTCCATATTGGTTGTAACATTTTACAGTCCCATCAGCAGTGTAAAAGAGTTCTAATCTCTCCACACCCTCATAAGCATTTGTTGTTGTCTGTCTTATTCAACTTTGATATTATAGCTGGCATGAGATGATATCTCATTGTTGTTTTGAATTAAATCTCTGGTGGTGTAGTGCCTAAGGCATTTAACTGCTAACCAAAAGTCTGGTGGTTCAAATTTACCAACCACTCCTCAGAGGGAAGATTGGGCAATCTACTTCCATAGAGATACTGCCTTGGAAACCCAAGGAGGGGTCTCTATGAGTCGGAAAACACTTGACTGTACATAACAACAATAATGGCTAATGATCACGAGTATTTGTTCAAGTGTTTATTGGCCACTTGAATATCTTCTTTGTTGAAGTGTCTCTTCATGTCCTCTGCCCATTTACAAGTTGGATTGTTTGTCTTTTTAATGTTGAAGTGTTGACGTTTTCAATTTTAAAGATAAGTTCCTTTCTAGATGTGTCATTGACAAGTATCTTTTTTCTCAATTTGTAGGTTCTCTTTTAACTGTTTGAGAGAAGTCTTCTGATGCACACATAAAAGGGCTTAATATTTAGAAGTCCCCAGTCATCTATTCTATTTTCTACTATTTGTGCATTTTTCGTTATGTTTGATAGCCTATTTATGACATAGGTTAAGGTCCCTAAGTTTGCCTCTATTTTTTCTTTGATGATCTTTATAGGTTTAAATTTTACACTTAGGTCTTTGATTCCTCTTAGTTAGTTTTCATATATAGTGTGAGGTATTATCTTTTTTCATTTTTCTGCAAATGGATATCTAGTATTGCCAGCACCTTTTGTGAAAGAGACTATTTTTTCCTCATTTAATGGGTTTCAGCCCTTTGTCAAAGATAAGCTCTGCATGTGTCATTGATCTATTTCTAGATTCTTGTTCTGTTCCGCTAGTCTAATTGTCTGTTGTTATACCAATATTGAATGTTTTGACTACTATGGCTGCACAATATGTTTTGAAATCAGGAAATGTGAGATCTTTTTTTTTTTTTTTTTTCTTTCTTCAGTAATGCTTTGCTTATCCAAGGTCTCTTTCTTTTCTGTATAAAATTAGTGATTGGTTTTTCCATGTCCTTAAAGAATATTAATGATGTCTGGATTGGAATTACATTAAATTTATAGACTGCTTTGGGTAATGTTGACATTTTCGTAACATTTAGTTTTCCTATCCATGAGCATGGTATGTTCTTCAGTTTATGTATGTCTCTTACATTCCCTTGTAGTGATGTTTTATAGCTTTCTTTGTGTTGGTGTTTTTGTGTTCCTTGTAAGATTTTTTCCTAAGTATTTTATCTCTTTGGTAGCTATTGTAAATGTCATTATTATCATTATTTCCTTTTCAGAGATCTCTTTATGGATGTAGAGGAATCTAAATGATTTTTGTATGTCTGCCACTTTGTCTTTCAATTAGTTCTGGTAGTTTTCTGAGTCCCTTGGGTTTTCTATGGATGCAGATAATCTTATCATCTGTAAATATAGTTTTTCTTCTTTGCCAATTTGATGACTTATATTTCACTTTCTTGCCTTATTTTCCTTGCTAGTATTTCCAATACAATGTTGAATAGGAGTAGTGGTAGATGACATCCTTTCTTGGTTCCCATTTGCAAGCGAAATGAATGCTTTGATTCTCTCCCCATTGAGAATAATATTGGCTATTGGTTTTGCATATATACCCTTAGTTACGTTGAGGAATTTTCCTTCCTTTCTTATTTTGCTGAGATTTTTTATCAGGAATGGGTGTTGGATTTTAACAAATTCCTTTTCTGCATCAATTAGCATGATCATGTGGTTCTTTTCCTTTGTTTTATTTATGTGACAGATTACGTTGATTTTTTTCCAATGTTGAACCATCCTTGCATATCTGGTATGAATCCCACTTGGTCATGATGTATTATTATTATTATTTTTTATATAGTGCTGGATTCTATTGCTTAGGATTTTATTGAAAATTTTTACATCTATATTCATGAGGGATACTGGTCTATAATTTTCTTTTTAGTAGTGCCTTTGCCTGATTTTGGTATCAGGGTTATGTCTGCTTCATAAAATGTATTTGGGAGTACTCCATCATTTTCTGTGTTCTGGTGTTCTGGAATTGTTTGAGTAATGTTAATGTCAACTCTTTTCTGAATGTTTGGTAGAACTCTCCAATGAAGCTCTCCGGTCAGGCCTTTT
>NW_006921616.1:1732439-1733641 GCF_000298275.1 Orycteropus afer afer
TATTCTTTTGTTACATGTCTATTCAAATTTTCCATAACAGTCTGTGTTAGTTTAGGTTGGTCATATATTTCAAGAAATTTGTCTATTTCTGCTAGGTTTTCAAATTTGTCACAGTACATTTCTTCATAATATTCTGTTATCCTTCTTATTTTGGTTGGTTCTGAGACGACATCACCCATTTCATTTCTCATTTGTGGTATTTACATTTTCTCTTTTTTCTTAATTGAAGTCACCAGGAGTTTATCAATTTTTATAATCTTTTTGAAGAATCAAATTCCATTCTCATTAGTTTTTATAATGTTTTTTCTGTTTCATTTATTTCTGCTCTAATATTTATTACTTCCTTTCTTCTGGAGACTGTAGGCTTCTTTTGTTGCTCTTTTTCTAAATGTCTCTGGGTGAGTGGAGTAAGTGGTGGGAATGTGGGTTTGGGTCTCAGCAGTGAAGAGCAATTGCTGGTGGACTGAGCAGGTGAGATGTCCATCGTCTGTTGCTGATCCATTGGTGCAGGAGTGGGTGATAATGCTTCCTCATTGGGTTAGGTGGTAAGTGCAGTAGATATGGCTGGCTAATGAAGAGCTAATGTCATCTCTGATTGATTGAGACAGAAAAAAGAAAGAAAGAAAAGAAAAAAGTGGGATGGATGAAAAGAAAAATCAATTGAAATATAAGAGGGAGATTCTAGCAAAGAAGTAGGAAGAGATAGTGAATAAAGAGAAAAAGAAGAAGAAAGGGGTAAAAAAAGAAAAGAAAAGAAGGAACTTTTGTGGTTATGGTCAGCTGGCAGCCCTGGGAGCAAGTTGCTGTGGCACAGTTTACTTACCTGCCAAAGCATGTGCCCACAGATGTGGGAGGAGTCTGGCAGGAATGGTGCCTCCAGAGAGAAGAGGTGGCAGAGGTGCACTTCTTCTGTTCAGTGAGAGAAAGATCTGTCAATGACACAAGTGCAGGCAGGGTGAGCCCCAGACCCTGGCTCTGTCTGCTTGGTGTACGTTGAGGTGAGTGGCTGGGCTGCTTAGGAGGGAGCTGAGGAATTGGGCAGATGGGGAGACTAAGGGGATTTCAAAAGCCACTGTTGTTAGAGGCAAAAAGAGATTTCACCCCTAATCACTGGGAAAGTGTGTTTGTTAGAGCAGAAATTGCATCTCTCCAGTTGTGATTCACTGGCATGGGTCTCGTGCCCCTCTGGTGCACACAGCCAT
>NW_006921616.1:1733741-1734259 GCF_000298275.1 Orycteropus afer afer
CAAAAATCACCTGTGCAATCTGATCCATCTCTGTACATTATTCTCTCTCAGATTCAGCACATATTCTGCTCACCTCTATTTCTTCCAGATCTGTCCACACTGTGTCTCTATCACAACGTGGATTTTGTGAAGTTCATTTCTTCTCATCCATGTGCGTGATGCCTTCTGTCCCTCAAAATGGTCATGTTTCATTGGGAGTTGGCACATTTTTCCTCCCCAGTCACTATCTTCTCTCCATCTTCCTTTCCAATGACCACTCAACCTAGCACATTATCCACTCATTTGATGCTTGGAGTTCCAGGATCATTATTTGTATCTGTTTCACTTGGTTTTTCCTGGTATCTGTTGTAGAGGGAGTGGACAGAGTGTATTAGCATGATGGCATGTTTTCTCTGACCTTCTATTTGATTTCTTTTTAAAAAAAGATTTTATTAAAATATAATTTATGTACAGTGAAATACATAAAACTAAAGTGACATGGGCCAATGCACTATTCTTTTCTCTTTTTTTTTTTTTTT
>NW_006921616.1:1736059-1736642 GCF_000298275.1 Orycteropus afer afer
TGGTCTGGTTTGTACAAATACCCTTAATTTCTGCTTATCTGAAAATGTCCTAATTTTACTATCATATTTGAGGGACAGTTTTGCTAGGTGTACAACTCTTGGTTGGATTTTTTTTTTTTCTTTCAGGGTTTTATATATACCATCCCATTTTCTTCTTGCCTGCATGGTTTCTGCTGAAAAATCTGAGCTTAGTCTTATTGTTTGCTCCTTGTAGGTAACTTTTCATTTTTCCCATGCTGCTTCCAGCATTCTGTCTTTGTCTTCGGTTTTGGTGAGTTTGATGATGATTTGTTTTGGTGATTTTCTTTTGGGGTCTATCCTGTTTGGGGCTAATTGGACTTCTTCAATGGATGTATTCTCATCTTTCATCAGACCAGGGAAATTCTCTCCCAAAAAATCTTTGACAGTTTTCTCTGTGGTTTTATTTGTCTCTTCCTGTTCCAGAATTCAGATTACACATAGGTTATGTTTTTGATGATATCCCACCATAGGCTTTCTTCATTTTGTTTTGATCTTTTTTTCTGATTGATCCCTTTCCAAAGAAGTATTCAGGTATTTGTCTTCAATCTCATTAATTCTGTCT
>NW_006921616.1:1737542-1739055 GCF_000298275.1 Orycteropus afer afer
CCAAGGTTGATAAGTAAAAAAGCACAGTCCTGATATTACCAAACCACATGGCAGGCCATTAAATTAAGTCCATTGTAAGTCCCAATGTCAGCAGAGCACAGCAGGCTGCTGAACAATAACATGACTACATGCAGGTTCTAAGTGTGCCTTTGGCTAGAGACCATTTCCAAGGCTTCTCCTTATATACAGGAATCAGACTACATCCCAAAGGAAGCTACTCAGCTGCTTGTGATAGATCCCATCATGGAGATGATTGCCAGTCTCATCATGGGGAATAACTACCACCACTTGCCACTTGCCCAGACACTCAACCAGGCCTAGGCAAGTTGACACACAAATAACTACCACAGGGCTCCAGGTTTATCTTCTGTATCTCTTCACTTTTCTTTGTTGAAGAGTGTCTGTGTACCTTGTCTGCCTATTCTGCTATCTTTGACCCTCTATTTGATTTCTTGACTGCTACTTCCATGGATATTGATGGTGGATCAAAGTAAAATGAAACCCTTGAAAATGCCAATCGTTTCTCCATTTATCATGATGCTGTTTATTGATCCAATTGTGAGGAATTTTAATTTCTTTTTGTTGAGATGTACCCATCCTGAAGACTATAATCTTTGATATTCATCAGTAAGTGACTTAAGTCGTCTTTGCTTTCAACAAGCAAGGTTGTGTCATCTGCACATTGAGGCTGTTAATTGGTCTTCCTCCAATCCTGATGTGATGTTGTTCTTCATGTAGTCCAGCTTCTCAAATTATTTGCTTAACATACAGATTGAATACGAATGGTGAAAAAACTAAAGCCCTAATGCACACCTGCCCTGATTTCAAACCATGCAGTATCCCCTTCTTCTGTTTGAACAACTGTCTCTTGATGTATGTACAGGCTCTTCATGAGCACAATTAAGTGTTCTGGCATCCTCATTCTTTGCAATGTTATCCATAATTCGTCATTATCCAAGCAGTCAAATGCCTTTACATAATCAATAAAACATAGGTAAACATCTTTCTGGTATTTTGGCTTGGAGCCAAGAGCTATCTGACATCAGCAATAATATCCTTCATCCCATGTCCTCCTCTAAATCTACCTTGAATTTCTAGCAGTTCCCTGTTGATGTACTGCTCCAAATGTTTTGAATCATTTTCAGCAAAATTTCACTTGTATGTGATATTAACAAAAGTGTTCAATATCTCCCAAGTTCTTTTGGCTCACCTTCTTTGGAATGGGCACAAATATGAATCTTTTCCAGTGTGTTGGCTAGGGAGCTGACTTTCAAGTTTCTTGGCATAAAAAACTGAGCAACTCTAGCATTGCATCCCTTTGTTGAAACATATCAGTGGATATTCCATCAGTTACTGGAGCCTTGTTTTCACCAATTCCCTCAATACAGCTTGGATTTCCATGTTCAATACCATCAGCTTTTGATCATATACTACCTCCTGAAATGGCTGAACCTCAATCAGTTCTTTTTGCTACAGTGACTCTGTCTATCCCTCCCATCTTCTTCTTCTTCTT
>NW_006921616.1:1757138-1758475 GCF_000298275.1 Orycteropus afer afer
TGTTTTAGGATGGTTTGGTTTCAGTATGTTGTTGTTGTTGTTAGGTGCCTTTGAGTCATCTCCAACTCATAGCAACCCTATGGGCAACAGAATGAAACATTGACTGATTCTGTGCCAGATGCACAGTCCTTGCTATACCTGAGCCCATCGTTATAGCCACTGTGGCAGTTCATCTTGCTGAGGGCCTTCCTCTAATCTTCGTCTAGTTAGGCGGAGTTAAGAAATTCAAAAGCATTTTCTTTTTTTCTGTCAGTTCCTTTGCAGTAATATCCACCTTCTCACATGAGAAGTTATTAGTCGGGGCCCTCAACTATCTCCCAGCTCTGATTCTTGATTGCGACAGCGAATGAGTACAGCAGATCCTCAGGAACAGCATAGGACTTACCATCAGACATTACACCCATGCACACATACTGCCACTGGGGTTCCAACCAGAGAACTCTGATGTGGTCACCAATGGCTTTCACAGCAGACACTTCATTGGACAGCTTTCTTGCCATGATGAGAGTAGCACCATGCTGTTGCACGGTCATAATGAATTCGCCCTTGAGCCACCTGTCATCTTTCAGAGCTTCATAAACACCAACTTCTTTTCCTTCATATTTCCCCTTAGCATGGTTGATATCTGGATACTGAGTGTAAGAATGGTTTCTGCAGAGGATGACATTCTTTATGTCTTTAGAAGTCACTCCAAGCTTAAGAGCAATCTGAGCCATTGCTTGGTTATGGTCCAAATGACTGAAGCAACAGAAGCTCTCCTTGGGGATGGATGGAGCTGACTTTATGACAGTCGGGCAGCTGGTATTGGCTGGATTTCCCACAACAATAACCTTAACTGAGTTCTTGGCATATTTACCCAAAGCTGAAACCTGGGATTTAAATATTTTCACATTTGCTTTCAGTAAGTCTTTCCCCTCCATGCCTTCCCTTCTTGGCATGGAACCCACAAAAAAGGCCATATCCAGGTGTTTGAAGGTAACCTTTTCCTTATCTGTTGCAATGATATCTTTCAGGAGAGGTGCACAGTCCTTCAGTTCCATTAAGACACCTTCCAAGACACCCATCATGGGGGTGATATCTAACAGCAAGAAAATCAGAAGCTGGTCTTTACTGAAGATAGTATTATTTCCAGTACTGTGCAGCAGTGAATATGCAATTTGACCAGTTGTTCCAGTCCCAAGGACACTGATCGGTTCAGCATTATGGCACCCAATAATTGACGGGAGAGAAAGTGTGTGTAACTTGAGGGAGGAGAGACAGACTCTGTTAGCTATATTACCCACAAGGGCACAGTTGAAACTTTACTCTCTTCTGAAGTTAAATGTGGGATGTCTCAC
>NW_006921616.1:1758820-1760081 GCF_000298275.1 Orycteropus afer afer
GTTTTCCAATAATATATCAGAGATTGTTTCAATGTTATTCATAAAGTGTTCACTGGCCAATTCTTGGAGAAGTAGATGGCCCCTTTCTTCTTCCTAGTCTGTCTTAGTCTGGAAACTCTGCTGAAACCTGTCCACATGAGTGACCCTCCTGGCATTTGAAATACCATTGGCAGAGCCTCCAACCTCACAGCAACATGGAAGCTACCACAGTATGACAAACTGACAGAAGAGTAGTGGGGTTCTACTATACTGAGTAGAAAAAATATATGTAAATGCATAAAGTGTTTCATTGCATTATCTCATTTTCTAAGTACAAATCTATGAGTATGTATATGTGTGTTTGCATGTGAGAGAAAGAGAGAGAGAATCCAAGGTTCTTTCTAATTCGTATACAAGCACCATACATATTTGTGTTTCATTTATTCATCCAATTGATAAATATATATTGAGTGCCTCTTGCATGTTAAGTGTTATATAGATTCAGACCACACCAAGGAGAATAACAAAAGTTCCCAACATCAGTAGATAAATGAACAACAAGGAAACATTTATCACAATCCAGATGCTAACAAATGTATATATGACGTGTCTTGGGCAAATGGAGAAGACATCCACTCACCGACTAATTGTGCCAAGTGAGGGATATTGCAGATGGATGAGGTGAGAAAAAATTTTATGAAGGAGATGATAGGTGAGTTGGATTTGAAAAGAAGTGAAAGTGAAATGATCACTTTCATGATCTTTGTAGACATAGTATTATATCTCATTTTTATTTGCCCAAAGTGCAATTTCTTTAAAGGTTGAACAGAACCTCCTTGTGACACCTTGCTTACCTCACAGGTACGTGATAATTACCTCAAAACCAGGCTTGCACCAAATACACAAGTAGTGAATCCCAGGTGTGGTGCCTGAACTATGTCTTCCAAGCAAATGAAGACAGCTGGAGTAGGGAACATAGTCACAAAGGACAGAGAGGACACCTATAAGTCTCAGACTACCATTTATTTTGCAGTGTTGTGCAGTCTGGTTGTATAAAACACAAGAGTGTCTTAAGAGAGATGCATTTTTACAACAATATCAGATTTAAGGAAAAATTGTGAAGATAGTAGAGAGAGTTCCCATAAAGTTCACACTCAGTGCCTCTGTTATTAACATTTTATATTATACACTTGTTCGACACATTACAATTAAGGAAGCAATAACAATACATTGTCATTTTTTGAAGTCCATGTTTTATTCACATTTTCTTAGTTTTTACCTA
>NW_006921616.1:1761041-1761923 GCF_000298275.1 Orycteropus afer afer
AATGTTTACTACCAGTGTGTAAGAAAACAATTGACTTTTGTGTATTAACCTTGTATCCTGTAACATTGTAAGGTTTGTTCATGAGTTTCAGGTTTTTTTTTTTTTTTTTAATTATATGGGATTTTCTACACATACAATCATGTCATCAGTGAGCAAAGATGTTTTATTTCTTATTTCCTAATCTATATACATTTTATTATATTGTCTTAATTATTTGTAGTAGATAGGAATTCCAGTGTGATGCTGAATTGGAGGAGTGAAAAGGGATGGCCTCATCTTGTCCAGATCTTAGGAGGAAAATGTTCAGTCATTGATTAGTATGATTAGTAAGTGTGATGTTAGTTGTACTTTTTTTTTTTTTTAAGATGTTCTTTATCAAGCAGATTAAGGCAACCTCTATTCTTAGTTTGCTGAGTATTTTTATGATGAACGACTGTTGGATTTTATCAAATGATTTTTTTTTTAATCTATTGATGTGATCATATGATTTTTCTTCTGTAGACTGATGATTTGATGAGTTGCATATATTGATTTTCAAAAGCTAACTAGTTTTGCATTCGTTGAATGACTTCCACTTGGTTGTGCTATGTAGTTACCATTGCACAATGTTTTGATTACATCTTTTTTTATTGTGATTTGGGTGAAAATTTAGAGAGCAAATTCATTTTCCATACAGTAGTTCACATACACTTTATCTCATGATATTGACCACAATTCACCACAATGCAACAGCTCCCTTCACACTTCCTCCTGACAGTCACCTTCTCCCTGTTTCCATCCCTCCACATACCCATACCCCCTGAGCTGTATCCCTGTGCATAAGCAGCCCTTCTTTCTCCCATGATTGTTCTCCCCAAGGAGTGTATCTACCTGAGGTAAATG
>NW_006921616.1:1762622-1763514 GCF_000298275.1 Orycteropus afer afer
GGAAGTTTATTAATTATTAACTTAATTAACTGAATAGATACAGACCTAAATAGATTATTTATTTTCCCTCTTGTGAGTTTGGTAACTTTTATTTTCCAATTTCACTGAATTGGTCAGTATTAAATCATCAAATTTATGGACATAGAGTTGTTCATATTGTTCCTTTATTGTCCATTTAATGTATGTATGTTTTTATCTTCTGATATTAGTAATTTGTGTCTTCTTTCTTTTTCTTGGTTTATCAATTTTATTGATCTTCCCAAGGAAGCAGTTTTTGGTTTTATTGCTTTTCCTTATAATTTTACTGTTTTGCTTTTTATTGATTTCTTATCTAGTTTTATTGTTTCTTTTCTCCTGCCATCTTTAGGATTTAATTTTTCTTTGTATAGATTTTCAAGGTAGATCCTAACTCATATTGACCCACATTGGGTTTCCAAGGTAGTAAATTGTTAGAGAATTAGATTGCCCCATCTTCCTTGGCAGAGTGGTTGGTAGGTTTGAATCACTAACCTTCTGGTTAGCAATCAAATGTCTTAGACACTATAACACCAGAGCGTCTCATTTTTTCAAGATGGAAGTTTAGGTTACTGGTTTTAAATCATTCTTCTTTTCTAACATATGCATTTAATGCTACTAATTTTATTCTAAAGAAGGCTTTTGCAGCATCCAAATAATTTGAATATATATTTAATTTTTATTTGGTTTAAAATATTTGGTCAATGTCTTTTTGACTTCTTATTTGAACCCTGTCTTATTAAAGAAAATATTGTTTGTTCTCCAAATATTTGAAAAATGTCCTCCCTGCTAGTCTTCTGTTATTAACTGCTCATTTAATTCCACTTTGGTATGAAAGCATTCTTTTACTTTTGTTAGGGTGTGTTTTGTTGTGTTC
>NW_006921616.1:1764604-1766778 GCF_000298275.1 Orycteropus afer afer
TACAGAGAAAGAAAATTTAGAGAAGAATGACATTGCATTCATCATCAAAAAAGAACACTTCAAAATCTATCATAAAGTGCAGTGCTGTCAATGATAGGTAATATCCAAACATCTACAAGAAAGACCAGTTAATATGAATATAATTCAAATTTACTCAGCAACCACTAATGCTAAACATGAAGAATTGAGTATTTATTTATTTATTTTACTAATTCCTACAGTCTGAAATTGATCAACCAAATACTGGTGACTGAAATGTGAAAATTGGAAACAAAGAAGGCTCAGTGGGTTGGATAATATAGCCCTGATAACAGACAAAATCCTGAGGATTACATAATGATAGAATTTTGCAAGACCAATGACTTATTCATTGGAAATACATATTTTCAAAAACATAAATGATGACTATAGCCATGGACCTCACCAGATGGAATGCACAGGAATAAAGCGGACCACATATGCAGAAAGAGACAATGGAGGGGATCAATATCATCCGTCAGAACAAGGTCAGGAGTAGACTGAAGACTAAACAATCAATCGCTCATATGCAAGTTCAAGTTGAAGCTGAAGAAAATTAGAACAAGTCCACAAGAGCTAAAATACCACCTTGAGTGTATCCCAGCTGAACTTAGAGATCATTGCAAGAACAGATTTGACACACTGACCACTAACGACGGAAACCAGATTAGTTTTGAGACGGGATCAGGGTATCATACATTAGGAAACTAAATATCATTAAAAACACAGGAAAGAAAGAAAATACCAAAATGGATTTCAGAAGAGACTCTGAAACTTTCTCTTGATCCTGGAGGACCTAAAGTGAATGAAAGAAATGACAACATAAAAGAGCTGACAGAGGATATCAAAGGACAGCTCAATAAGACAAAGTAAAGTAAAATAATGAAATGTGCAAAGCTCTGGAGTTAAAAAGCTAAAAGAGAAGTACAATCTCAAAATTTCTGAAGCTGAATGAAATGAAGGAAAAATTTGTACTAAGAGTTGCAATGTTGATGATTTCTAAGAGCAAGATAGTGAACTATACCAGAAGCATCAAGGAAACATGGTAGGAATACAGAGAGTCACTGTAACAAAAAGAATTAGTGAATGTTCATTCATTTCAGGAAGTAGCATATGATCAAGAACTGATGGTATTTAAGAAAGAAATTCAAGCTGCACTGAGGGCATTGGTGAAAAACAAGGCTCCAGGAATTGCTGAAATACCCGTTGAGATGTTTCAAGAGACACAGGCAAGCCTAGAAGTGTTTACTCATTCATGCCAGGAAATTTGTAAGGCAGTTACCTGGCCAACCAACTAGAAGAGATCCATATTTGTGCCCATTCCAAAGAAAAGTGATCCAACCATTCCAAAGAAAAGTGATTCAACAGAATGTTGAAATTTTCCAATAATATCATTAATATGACATGCAAGTAAAGTGTTGATGAAGATACTTCAAAATTGCTTGTAGCAGGACATGGACAGAGAACTGCCAGAAATTCAAGCCAGATTCTGAAGAGAATGTGGAATGAGGAATATCATTGCTGATGTCAGATGGATCTAGGCTGAAAGCAGAGAATACCAGAAAGATGTTTATCTGTGTTTTATTAACTTCAAAAAGGCATTTGGCTGTATTAATCATAAGAGATTATGGAAAACATTGTGCAGAATTAGAAATCCAAAAAAATTAATTGCACTGAAGTGGAAACTATGTAGATTAAGAGGCAGCCGTTCAAATAGAACACACAATGGGATGCTTCGTGCTTTGAAATCAGAAAAGGTGTGTGTCAAGGCTGAATCTTTTCTCAATCTGTATGCTGAGCAAATAATTCAAGAAGCTATGTATATGAAGAATATGGCATCAAAATGGGAGGAAGTCTCATCAAAAACAAGCAATACACAGATGGCACAACTTTGCTTGCTGAAAGTAAAGCAGACTTGAAGCTCATAATGTTGAACATCAAAGGCTACAGCCTTCAGAAAGGGTTATACCTCAACACACACACACACACACACACACACAATCCTCACAAGTGGACCAAGAAGCAACATCCTGATGACTGGGGAAAAGTTTGAAGTGGTCAAGGATTTAATTTTACTTGGATCGACAATCAATGCCTATGGATGCAGTAGTCAAGAAATCAAATGACGTATTGCAGTGCACAAATCTTCTGCAAAA
>NW_006921616.1:1766878-1781413 GCF_000298275.1 Orycteropus afer afer
CACACACACACACACACAATACTCACAAGTGGACCAAGAAGCAACATCCTGACGACTGGGGAAAAGTTTGAAGTGGTCAAGGATTTCATTTTACTTGGATCGACAATCAATGCCTATGGATGCAGTAGTCAAGAAATCAAATGACGTATTGCAGTGCACAAATCTTCTGCAAAAGATCTCTTTAAAGTGTTTAAGAACAAACTTTGAAGCCTAAGGTACACCCAGGTACCCATGCCATGGTATTTTCATTAGTCTCACATCCACGTGAGAGCTGAGCAATGAATAAGGAAGACTGAAGAATAATTGACAGCTTTGAATTACAGTTTGGGCAAAGAATATCAAAATACCATGGACTGCCAGGAAAACAAGTTTGTCTTGGAAGAAGTACAGCCAGATGCTCGTTGGAACCAGGGATGGTAAGACTTTGGCTATGTTATCAGGGTGGACCAGTCCCTGGAGAAGAGTATCTGTTTTGTAAAATAAAGGATGAGTGAAGAAGAGAAAGACTGTCAATGAGAGAGGCTGACACAGTGACTACCACAATGGGCTGAAGGCTAACATTGACTGTGATGATAGCACCAGGCTGGCCACTGCTTCATCCTGTTGTACAGCAGGTCACGGTGGTTTGGAACTGATGTTAGGCACCCAACTTCAACCATAACTTTACTATAGATCATTATTTATTTTCTATGTCTTGAGTTAAGAAAAATGATTTGAAATTTGGACATTATTCTGGAAGATAGATTCTAGTGTCCATTCTATCAATAGTGGGCATGTAATTCAAATTCCATGCTTCAATTTATTCATATGGAAAATCAATTATTGTGATATCTACCTGAGACAGGAGGCTAGAACTGAGAAAAACTAATTAGTAACTTTAACCACCCTATTCTGTTGCTTTTGAAGTTACTTAAAATTCCTCAAATTCATTAAAACCCTCTGCTTTGTATCTACAGACTATGTTTGAGGATCAATTTAGAGAATGTGTATGAAAATATCTTGTATATGATAAAATGGTAAGTACTTAAGGTTTTATTATTGTGGTTACAGCTAGCAAACACATTCTTTGCTTTATACCCGGATGAGTACTGTCTAAGCTCCTATTTTCTAGCAGTTTGATCACATTTTCAACCAAGTAATCAATTCATCAACAAGGATATTTTATCCCTGACTCCCAGGTATTTTACCCATTCATGGAGACTTTTCTTTAGTCCTGGTTTTGTGAGTATGTTCTGCTTTAAGTTGGCGTGGTTCAAGGGAGACTGTATGACTTTGAAATAACCTAGATTTTTAGCATATAACTCCACATTTCATCTATAATTTCCCCCAATGCAGCAATTCCTTTGAATGGACACTTTTGGTCGAGTGATTATCATATACAGTATTCCTCATAAGACACAGATCTTATTTAAGTAGTGGCTATCCCTACCATTTCTTTAAAGCAAAAGCCCATAGATCATTTTCTTTCACCTTATATAATTTAACAGTGAAGTAGGTTTAATGCCTTACTAAAGAATTATGGAAACTTTTGTAAAACATGAAATTGTCAGGATGTAACTACAGTATCCTTATGGGCAATTTTATTTTGAAACATAGTCCAGTGTGAATCAGTCTATTTGATTTCAGCATTTATTAACACCAGCAGAGCATATTCTGAAATAATATTAAGTACTGTCTACTGTCTTTATCCACATGCTTTTTTTTCTTTTTTCAAGAAACTTGTAAATGCATAGAGAAGTCTCTTTAGAAAAAGAATTAAATGCAAGTCAGTCCTTTTGGAGAGTCCCTGGTGACACTTGACAAGACATATGAAGATACACTGTTTACTTATCTTTTTATCTCTAGTTAGTTTTGATTTTTTAAATTCTTATCGGTTCCTCTTCCAAAATTGACTCTAATGTATCATGCCAAAAAGTTATCTCTGTAATAATCAGGGAGCATAGCACAGAGCAGAGTGCTTAATAGGTGATCAATGAAATCACAAATTAGGGTCTTAGGATTGGTATAAATTATCCTTACAAAAGTCACTTATCCAAAGAGAGAAATGGTGGTAGCTGGGTTGAGAGGAACCATTGCTTTTTTGGGTCACAGACTCCTCCTATTTCAAGTTAATAAGAATGAAACGAACTGCTGCAGCCTGAAAGTGGTCATGCTTTTATAGTGCAGAAATTTATACCAACATTATTCTAATATAGTCTTATGTCAAACTTGGAAAAAAGTGCCAGGCAAGTGAAAGCTCTTCCATGCCTTCTGAACTAACTAAAGATCTGCATTTGACAAGTGTCAAAAGAAACTTTAATAGTAAGTCGCTGGTGTATGTGCCATCCAGGTGATTCTGATGTATAGTGACCCTTTAGATGGAAGTAGAAGTGCCCCCTAGAGTTTCCTAGGGTGCTCAAACACATCAGCTACTCCACAGCAGAAATCTTCCTATGAAGATTTACAGCCTTGGGTACTCTACGGGGAAGTTTACTCTGTTCTTTAGGATTGCTGTGAGTCGGAGTTGACTCAGTGGCAATGGATTTGAGTTTTTAATCTCTTTTTTTTTCAAACTTGTGTTGTGGTGAAAACATATACAACAAGACATTAGCCAACATAACAACTTCCCCATTTACAGCTCAGGGACATTGATGACATTTTCTATGCTGCCACTATTATTATCCTTTTCCAAAATATGCTACCACTTATTAGCATAAATTCAATGCCCCCCAAACAAAAGCTTCTCCTTTCCCCCTCTCTCCTACTCCTGGTAAATACTTTGGTGTATATATATGTCTTTTTTTTTTTCAAGCTTTCTAGAAATTTTCCCTCCACTCCCCTCTCATCCCTGGTAACCAACACAGAAAGTTTCCTTCTATATATCACCCTTTCCTTGACTTTTCACAATAGTGGGCAAATACAATATCTGTCCTTCTGGGATTGACTTATTTCACTCAACACAATGTCCTTCAAGTTCATCCATATTATGTGGTGTTTTGCAGACTCTACATTGTTCTTTACTGTTGCATAGTATTCCATTGCTTTTTGTACCACAGTATGTTTATCCATTCCTCAGTTGATGAGCACTTAGGTTGTTTCTATCTCTTTGCTATTGTGAGTAGTGCTGTGATGAACATGGATGTGTGTATGTCGTTTGTGTCCTGCTTCTCACTTTTTTAGGATATATACCTAGTGATGGATTTGCTGGGTCAAATGGTATTTCTATTTCCAAGTTTATAAGACATTGCCATACCAATTTCCACAGTGGTTTTATCATTTTACAGTCACACCAGCAGTGTATTAAGAGTCCATTTTTGGACATCAAGCTCAATTGGCATAACATACTACACAAAACATTGTTCCACCTCCTACTTTGGTGAGTAGTGACTGGGATCTTAAAAGGTTGCAAGCAGCCATCTAGATGCAATGATGGGTTGGTCTCTCCTTATCCAGAGCAAAGAAGAATGAAGAAAACCAAAGATTCATGGAAACAATTAGTCCTAGGGACTGGTACACCATGTGACTGGCAGCCTATATGACTATGAGACCAGAAGAGCTAGATGGTGCCTGGCTACCATGTCAACCACTCAGAGGGGGATCTATGTAAGAGATCCTAGATAGAGAGAGAGAACAATGTGGAACAAAACTCAAAATCATCTGGAATAAAAAAAGGGACCAGGTTGGCTGGTCTGATAGGGCCTGGTGGAACCCCTGAGACTATGGCCCCTTGCTACCTTTCAGGTCTGGAATTGTGTCTTCCAGTCAAACAAAAGACAGGCATATGAGTTGAGCATTTACCTAAGATAGACACACTCCTTGGAGAGATCAATCATGGGAGAAAGAAAGGCTGTTTATGTACAGGGAGACAGCTCAGAGGGTAGGAGTGCATGGAGGGATGGACAGAGGGAAGAGGTGACTATCAGGAGGAAGTGGGAGGGGAGCTGTTGTGTTGTGGTAAATTGTAGTCAATGTCATGAGACAAAGTGTATGTGAACTGTTGTATGGCAAGTGAATTTGCTCTGTAAATTTTCACACAAATCACAACTAAAAAAAAAAAGAGTCTCAATTTCTCCATGACCTTGCCAGTATTTGTTATTTTCCATCTTGTTAAACTTTGCTGTAAATGCTGTGGTGAGATGGTATCTCATTGTTTTGATTTTCATCTCTAATGGCTGATGATCGTGAATATTTTTTCATGTGTTTGTGGCTGCCTGACTATCTTCTTTGGTGAAGTGTCTATTCATATCTTTTGCCCATTTTTCAATTGGATTGTTTGTCTTTTTGATATTGAGGTGTTGGAGTTATATATAGTTTAGAGATAAATCATTTGCCCAATATGTCATTGCCTAATATTTTTTCCCATTCTGCAGGTTCTCTTTTCACTATTTCAGAGAAGTCTTTCAACACACCTAAGAATTTAATTTTTAGAAGGCCTCAATCATCTAGTTTATCTTCTGCTCTTTGTGTGTCTTGGGTTATTCCTGATAGTCTATTTATGTCATACATTAGGGCCTCTAAGTTTGCCCTTATTTTTTCTTTGTGGACTTTATAGTTTTAGGTTTCACATTTAAGTCTTTGATCCATCTGGAGTTAGTTTTTGTTTGTGGTGTTAGGTATGGAACTTGTTTCCTTTTTCTGCAAATGGATATCCAGTTTTGCCAGCATCATTTGTGAAAGAGATTATTTCCTCCCAAATTAATGGATCTTGACCGTTTATTAAACATCAGCTGTCCATAGGTCGATGCGTTTATTCCTGGGTTCTTAATTCTGTCCCACTGGTCTATGTATATGTGGCTGTACCAATAACAAGTTGTTTTGCCTATTGTGGCTGTATAGTAGGTTTTGAGATCTCAGAGAATGAGACTTCCTACTTCCTTCTTCTTCTTCAGTAGTGCTCTGCTTATCCAAGGTCTCTTTCATTTCCATATAAAATTAGAGTCATTAAGATTTAGTGTCCAGATAAAATTCCATGTCTTTAAAGAATGTTGATGGAATCTGAATTGGGATTGCATTGAATGCATAGATTGCTTTTGGTAGTATTTACATTTTCACTATGTTCAATCTTCCTATCCATGAGCATGGCATGTTCTTCCATTTATGTAGATCTCTTACAGTTTCTTGAAGTAGTATTTTGTACTTTTTTTTTTATAGGTCTTTTATGTTCCTGATAAGATTTTATTCCCCCTTTTTTTAATTTTTGGTAACTATTGTGAATGGTGTTGATATCATTATTTCCTTTTCAGAGACCTCTTTGCAGGTGTAGAAGAATCCAACTGATTTTTGTATGTTGATCTTGTATCCTGCCACTATGTTAAACCTTTCAATAAGTTCCAGTAATTTTTTTTGCTGAATCTTTTGGGTTTTCTATGTATGGATCATATCATCTGCAAATAGCGATAGTTTTACTTCTTCCTTACCAATTTAGATTACATTGATTTCCCTTTCTTGCCTTATTGCACTGGCTAGGACTTCCAATACAATACCAAATAGAAGTTGTGATAGAGGTCATCCTTGTCTAGTACTTGTTCCCAGAGGGAAAGGTTTCAGTCTCTCTCAATTGAGAATATTGTTGGCTGTTGGTTTTGCATGTATGCTTTTTGTGGTCTGAAGAATTTCCCTTCTGTTCCTATTTTTCTAAGAGTTTTTATTATGGCTGGGTGTTGGATTTTATCAAATGCCTTTTCTGTATCTATTGATATGATCGTGTGATTATTTTCCTTTATTTTACTTATGTGATAGATACATTGATTGTTTTTCTAATGTTGAACTGTTCTGGCATAACTAATATGAATCCTACTTGGTCATGATTTATTATTTTTTTGAGATGTCGTTGGAGTTTATTGGCTAGGATTTTGTTAAAAATTTTTGCATCTATATTCATGAGAGATATTGGTCTATAGTTTTCCTTTCTAGTGGTGTCTTCGCCTGGTTTTGCTATCAGAGTTAAGCTTGTTTTGTAAAATGAATTTGGAAGGATTCCAACCTTTCCTATGTTCTGGGGTAATTTGAGTAGGATTGGTGTCTGCTCTTCTCTGAATGATTGGTAGAACTGTCCAGTGAAACCATCTGGGCCTGAACTCTTTTTGTTTTTGTTTTTTTGGTGGTAATTTTTTTTATGACCTGTTCAATTGCTCTTTTGTTATGGGTTTGTTCAGATTTTCTGCCTCAGCCTGTGTTAGGTTAGGTAAATAGTGTGTTTTTACAAATCTGTCCATTTCTTCTAGGTTTTCAAATTTGTTGAAGTATAGTTCTTCGTAGTATCCTGATATTATTCTTTCTATTTCTATTGGTTCTGTTATGACATTACCCATTTCCATTCTTATTCATGCTATGTGTATCTTCTTCTTCTGTTTCTTCATCAGAAAAAGCAGTGGGTGTGAACATTTTGCATATATGCAAGTGGCATTCTCACCTAGACAGTCACTTAGGAGTGGGTGCCATTTCCCAAGGACAGCACAGGAAGCTAGGTGCACTGGAGGCTATAGACTGGAAAGGTGGGATGTTCTACTTGTTACTCTTATACCCCACACACTCTTGGTGAACAAAGGCAGGGCTATGCCCTACCTCCACCCACCTTCTTGACACATTCTCATTCTCTTTCACACATTAAACATAAATACAACACCATCACAATGTCTCAGATACAACAGATCATCACAGTCCACACAAGAAGCAAGACAAAGTAATAGAAACAAGGGACCAGGACACAAACCCAGAATATATCCCTGAGGAGGAAGCAGCATTGGAACTCCCTGATAAGGAATTTAAACGAGTTATATTTGGGCACCTCCAATAGATTTAAAGACAGATCAAGGAAAACACTGAGAAAATTAGGGAAAACCAACTAGTAGAACAAAACTCTAGAACAATTTAGGAAAACAATACAAGAACAAATTGATAAACAAAAATTAAAAATGATACAAAAACAACAAACAGAAATCTGGAAGATTAATACTAAGATTTCAGAAACAGATTAACACAGTAAATGGAGAAAGGAGTAGAATTGAATCAATGGAAGACAGAATTAATGAGATTGAAGACAAATACCTCAATACTGTTTTGTTAAGGGATCAATCAGAAAAAAGATCAGAAAAAAATGTAGAAAGTATAAGAATCATGTGGGATACATCAAAGGATCAATTGAACAAGAGGACATAATCATAATAAATATCTTCACACCCAATGAAAGAACCCCAAAATACATAAATCAGGCTTTAACAGACTGAAAAGATAGAGAGATGACTCCACAGTCATAATACAAAACGAAAAGCAACCACTGCCATGGAGTCAGATCTGAATCATAGAGACCCCTTCTTGGGTTTCTGAGGCAGTATCACTATGGAAGTAGATTGCCCAATATTCCTTCCAGAGAGTGGCTGGTGGGTTTGAACCTCGAGCCTTCTCATTAGCAGTCAAATGCCTTAGGCACTATGTCACCAGAGCTCCTGAAAGTCATAATAGGAGACTTCAATACACCACTTTCAATAAGAGATAGAACAACTGGCAAAAAAAAAATAACTCAGTCCTTATGGACTGCCAAAAGAATGAACAAATGTGTCTTGCAAGAAATATAGCCAGAATGCTCTCTAGAAGTCAGGAGGGTGAAACTTCCTCCACATACTGTGGACATATTTTGAGGAGGGCAATTCCCTAGAGAAGGAAATCGTGCTCGGTAAAGTAGAGAGTCAGCAAAACACAAGAAGACTCTCAAAAAGATGTAGCAACATGAGGGTTACAGCAAGGGGCTCAAACGTAGTAACAATTCTGAGGATAGTGCAGGGCGGCTCAGTGTTTTGTTCGATGTCCATAAGTTTGCTATGAGTCGAAAGTACCTCAATGGCACCGAACAACAACAGAAGAAACTTTCCCAGCTAGTTTCCAGAGTTGCAGGAAAACAGTATCAATGATCATAGTTGCCTGTAGCTTTGGGCAGGATGTTTTCAGGGGGAAGTAATGTCTGGAGACTGCAGAATATCACTTCCTCAGAAGCTCATGGATCTGCCCACCAGTAGAATAAGATTGCTTTTGTTTTTGTCTCTCACCTTTCAGATCTCACCAGACTGCTTTTTAATGGTAGAGTGAAAAATAGAACAATGCTGGCTGTAGAGCAGGTTAGCCGTTTCTGGAACTACGCACAGTTTAGCCTGAATCTGACAGAAAAACAAAACCACTCTTGTTCTTTTCTGTGGATGGGTGTTCAATACAGCAACTGATATCCCCAAAACTTCTTTAGAACACTGGAGAAGTCGAGCTTAGGAACTCCATTGCGAGGTCTCAATTTCATTAAGTATTAGGAAATCAGTAAATTGCAGGAAACCAGAAACCTTTTGGTGAAAATCTCAACTGTCTATAATGTGAGGCAGGTGAACTATTAGGAGATAACCAGAAGAGCTACAAAACTTCCTATCTGCCAGAGTTCATATTGATGCCTGAGGCCACTGGGGAAGAAATAATTGTTTCTGCTTCTCTTTTGCCCTTCAAATTGCCCTTCAAACTTCTCATTGACAAAGCCTCAACCAGAAACGTGAGGACAAGTCTCCCTGCCCCAAAGACACAGGAAATGCCAGAAGTTAATGAGGATGATTGTGAGTTGAAATATATGTATATTTCTCCCTATTTCTTATCACCCCACTTCCAATCCATCATCAAGTGCTGTTGATTCTACTTCTTAAACAGGTCTCCCATTTAGTCACTCATTTGCACATCTACCCTTATCATACTATTATAAGCTAATATTCTTTCTCACATGGACTTTCGCAATCATTTTTATCTGGTCCCTAACTACTTCCACTACTGGATTCACCTACCTCAAATCTGTTGTCAAAGACATTATGAATCATGTCCCATCACTCCTTAAAACTATTCAACATTTTGGCTTGCGTGTCAAATTAAACCTCTCCTTAGGATGGTGCCATTAACAATAGCTAACATGGAGTCTCTGTGAGTCAGAGCTGACTTGAAAGCACCCAACAGTATTTATTTAATATGTTCCAGGAATGTACTAGGAACTTCTCATTTCGTGTCTCCTTTAAACATTAGCAATATCATGTGAAATGGACACTCTTTATAAATGAGAAAACCAAACAAGACTGCTTGAATAACTTCCTTATGGTGTCTCAACAAAGCCATGTTAGAACTAGTGATGGCCTGGGCTGCCTTCCTTAGCTGGCTACTGCTCCTTTCCAAAGTCGTCCTCCTCTCTTTCACTTACAGTGATCCAGCCCAATGGCCTTTTTTATTTTCTTGTCCATAGTAACATTTTTGTTAATGTATTTCATTACACATACTATTCCTTCATGACAAGATTTTCCTGTTACTATCTCTACAGCTGGTACCTTCTTATTTTTTCAATCTTTATTTAAGTATTTCCTCAGACAAGATAAGATTAAGGCTATTCTGTTTAAAGATACATATTCACAATCATTTTCCATACACTGTTTTAAAGTTTTCTGTAGGACTTGTCACATTTTTAGTCACCTGTTGTTGGTTGACTTATTTTCTGTTCCCTTCTGTGTTTGCTAAGCTGTATGCTGGGCAGCCTGGAGTCTATGTCCTAACTGTGAGTACTTCTGTACCTCTCACAATATTTTGCACAAGGTTGTCACTCAGTAATTATTTATGGGATGAATGAACAAATGAAGGCATCCACTACTCAAATTTGAAAGTCAGCTGAAATTTACAAAAACAACTATTAAGTTATTCTTAGCACTATACTGGTGTCACAGTTTGGGTGGCCACATTTCCCCAAAACCTGCCCTTCACAAGAAGCTGATTAGGTTTATCCATTTCTGTGTCACTCCAAACTCAAACTACTACACATGCTACAATTATTGATTATGAATATCAATCTTGGTCCTACCCCTTGAATTTAGTGGTACCATCAGTGTGGGAAGTCTCAAAACTACACTGTGCAAAACAGTAGTTGCTCAGCACATGGGTTGAGTATTGCACACTTGAAATGAGCCTAGTCTGGACTGAGATCTGATATATTGTAAAATGCACACATAATTGCAAAGAATTAGTCTAAATGCACTGAATGTGTGACATCACAGCAGTACTACCATACAGATTTCAGGGTGATAATATATTGGATGTATGGGGTTAAATGAAATACAGTATCAAAATGAATTTTACCTGGTTATTTTTACTATTTTAAACATACAGCTACTAGAGAATTAAATAGGTGTGTCTTTCATGTGTAGCTTGCGTAGCTTTTCTGTTGACCAGTGCTGGACCACACCAGTCTATTCATTTAGGATGCTATTTATTTAGGTTCTTCTGCATTTAAATCTCTGAAATGCAGACTTTTCCTGAAGTCCATTGTCCCAAGCAAATCACACTGTCTGACCACACGCCAAGCAATCTGGTGATTCTGAAGCATCTTTACACGGTCTCAAGAAGTCTCTCAGGCATGTCACAACCAAGCCTTCGCTATATATTGTTATTATTGTTTTTGTTTTGGAAAGTACTATTCTTGCCTTTTCACACTGAAGGTTAGTGGTTTACCTCCCACCAACTGGACTGTAAAATATCAGCTCCTTGAATATAAGCCTGGACCCTTTGCACTGTGGGAGACAGTATGGGGCATACTTTGCAGGAGACTGCCATGAAAGCACCATGCTAAGGAAAGAGTCCTGTATCAATGATGACTGGAGGGGAAGGAGGAAGTATTTCTTAACAGTTTGATCATAGAGTTGATTTTTCTGTAAAGCAGAAGTTCGTTCAAAGGACACGCTGGGCTCTTTACGCAAGACTTAAGTATCCCACGTTATGGGCCGTGACTTTGGATAACATGGCCAGAAATTTCAGAGTACAAGCTGGGTAAATGAATAAACCAATGAACTTCTACTGTCACAAGTCTACCCCACTCAACGTAACACTTGTATCCAGTTACCGCATGGATATTTTCAAATCCCATCTATATTTTATTAAGTAGTTCTGTTGTACACATAACTGAAAGAATTTGAAAGTGGCCTGATATCGGAAACCCTGTAAAGGACGTTCTCAATTTGTACAGTAACAATGTTGTTGTTGTTGTTAGGTGCCATCAAGTCGTTTCCCACCCATAGCGACCTCATGGACAGCAGAAGGAAACACTGCCCGATCCCGCGCCAGCTCCACGATCTTTGCTATACTTGAGCCCATTGTCGCAGCCACTGTGTCAATCCATCTCTTGAAGGTCTTCTCCTCCTTCGTTGACCCTCCACCTTACCAAGCATGACATCCTTCTCCAGGGAATGGTCCCCTCTGACAACATGACCAAAGGAGGTGAGACGAAGTCTGGCCATCCTCGCTTCCAAGGAGCATCTTGGCTGCAATGTTAACAATGTAACAATGTTAGCTCTTCATATTTCAATTATGCTCTTAATTTCAAGTTCTCAGTATCTCAGATATGAAATGAAAAGCAATGAGAATATATTGAATTACTTAGTATAGTAGGAAGATTCCTTATGCTCTAACAGAATGTATACTAAAATAGCTGAGTTTAATGCCTACTTGTTTATATTTGCAGTGAAATATAAGTGTGTCACAGTTCAAATATGGAGTTGATCTTCATACATTTCTCACAGGGCAATGCCTTCTGCACGGGGATAGGCATATTAATTTATTTAATTATATAAAATGTATTCCATAAACAGAGAGTCATAAAGCATATGTGTTCATCTTCAATGTTGTTATTGTTCTTGTTCCATGTCATGGAGTCAATACCAGTCATGGTGACTCCATGGGATAGAGTGGAACTGCCCCATAGAGTTTCCTAGGCTGTGATCTCTAAAGAGTCCAAACTGGCCACCTTTCTGTGAGCAGCTGAGTGCTTCGCCGCTGTGCCACAATAAGAGTCATTGTAACACAATTGACTGAACACACTTCCCTGGTACTTGTGCAGGCCCTGCATCCTGAGTGAGAAACCAACTCTACTGTTTCCAGCTTTGAGATCTTGAACAATTCTGAGCTTTGAAGTGCCATGGTTTTCTCATAAGAAAGACAGACCTAGTAATAAAATCTAAAATGCTTTAGTGACTTAATATATGGAGAGCAATTCAGACAGTTCCTGGAACATAATAGTATTTTATATTAATTATTTAATGTAGTTTGAAAAATAAATTATTTAAAATCAAGTATATCCTTCCCATATTTTTGTTCATTAATATATAAGTGATTATTCAGTAAGGTAGTTTATTTCCTAAATAGGATGACACTTAGTTAATTTGATCTAACTAATGAGACTAGGAAATTGAAAGAATGCCTTCATTTTTATCATCTGTAATGCTTGCCAAAATATGTAAGCCTATGTGAAGACTAATAAATATTTTTTTCTAGTGAAAATAACTTAAGAGGGAAGGAGTGAAAATAAATTAAGAAAAGAAGTATAAAATCATAGGGCTAAAATATTAGTGATTCTTTTTCATACCCTAAAGACATCTCTGTCAGTTACTTTAAAAAAAAAACAACTCACTGCTGACAAATCGAATCCTTGAGGCAGTATCTCCATGGAAATAGATTGCCCAGTCTTCCTTCCAAGGCATGACTGGTGGGTTTGAACCGCCAGCCTCCTGGTTAGCAGTCAAATGCCTCAGGCACTATACTACCAGAGCTCCCGTCAGTTACTTAGTAAATCTAATATACTTTTCTGAGAACTTAGGTTTGTAGAAAAACAAGATAAAGAAAAAATAAGTTTATGAAACTTGTATTTACAATATTATATAAAAGTTTGACTGAATTTGTCTTTGAAAATAGTGTTAAAATAAGTTCAAATTCCCTTCATCTGATTTGGATAAATTTTGGAGTGCTATTCCAGTGCTTCTAATAAACACTAGTAAATAATGCATGGTATATACACTGCCAACTTGGAATAGTTGTCCCTTGTCTCAGACTTCTGTGCCAAGACGCTAAAAAGTTTGAAGAGTTTTAACTGCCAAATATTTATAGCTTCAAGAAACATTATTAATTATTATCTCTCTTTTAATTGTGAAGAATAGAGCCAAAAATTGTCACCAGGAAAAACATGAGAAATTGTATGAGGATTTTGCAGTAGCGAAGTAATAATGGATTTGATGCCTTTATGTTGCGATTCTGAAAGTGAGAGAATTAAAAAAAAAAAAAAACACCACCCTCCCAGAGTGCATTAGCAGGCACAGTCAGCCAGGTGGCTGGTCTGGGGGTCTGTTTGTGTTTGTCTGACATTTAGGAGCCACTGTCAGCTGTCATATCCTCACCTTCCTTCCTCTGTCATCTGCTTCAAGTCTTCTCTGTAAATCAAGCAGTTCTCTTTTCCCACCATTGTTCACCTACTGGCGTTAAGCCCTACGTGGCTGTCTATGAAAGGCTAGAGTTATCGTGTCCTCTCCAAGATGTGTTGTATAAAAATAAACATATAAATATAGTGTAATCTTATCTATATTGAAAGAAAAAATTGGCAATAACCTTATTCCTTATTGTATATTCTCATATACATAGATAAAAGCAGACAAAGATCAATTTAGATTTTTCTTTTTCTCTTTTTAAGTCAGATCATACCATAGACTTCCTTTCAGCCTCACATCAAGTAAAAGCACTACAAATATTCATTGGTACTACCCCTAAGACCCATAACTCATTTAGCTTTAGTAGAATTAGAATTAGAGTCGCTCATGTTAATTTTCTTTATTTCTGCTGATCATTATTGCTAAATATATTTTTTAATCCCTTCTGTCTACATAAGAGCTCTTATGGCACTGTGGTAAAAAGCAATGAGCTACTAACCCAAAGGTTCATGGTTCAAACCCACCAGCTGCTTGACAGCAGAAAGATTAGATAGTTTGCTTCTGTAAAGATTTACAGCCTTGGAAACCCTCTGGGGCAGTTCTACTCTGTCCAATCGGTGGCTGTGAGCAAATTGACTTGATGGTAGTGGGTTTGTTTTTTTGGGGGGGTTTTACCTACTTGTCCTCTGGGAATTTTTTAAGTTCCCTCATTTCAAATAAGTTTAAAAAATAAAGTTACAATAGGGAGGGCAGTCATTCAAAGTAAAATAGTCTTTATTCATAAATGTATTTAAATAGTCTTATTCATAGTACTTTCTTAGACAATCCAATGGAATTTATAAGAAAAGCTACTGGAACTAATGCATTTGGTAACGGTGCAGGATGTAAGAATAGTATGCAAAATTCAACAGTATTCTATATTCAGCAATGGAAAAACTGAAATTGAAATTTTAAAAATACTATTTACAATAGTAAAAAATATATATATATTAAACACACAGAAAATTTGGACAAAAATGTGAAACACCCATACAGTGAAACTGAAAGTAGTACTGAAAAATAATTAAAGATCACCTAAATAATTGTAGAGATAAACTTTGTGCATGGATCAGAAGATTTAATACTGTTAATATTTCCTTTATATAATATTTAATGTTGTATGTAATGATTAGTTGTCTATTAGATTTATATTAGAATGTCTATGATTAGATATTTGTTCGGGAGCTCTGGTAGCATAGTGGCTAAGACACTTGCCTGCTAACCAGATGGCTGGCGGTTCAAACCCACCAGCCACTCCTCGGAAGGAAGGTTG
>NW_006921616.1:1781513-1784636 GCF_000298275.1 Orycteropus afer afer
ATGGCTGGCGGTTCAAACCCACCAGCCACTCCTCGGAAGGAAGGTTGGGCAATCCTACTTCCGTACCTCGTGCCTCGGAAACCCAAGGAGGGGTCGCTATGAGTCGGGTTTGACTCGACGGCACATAACAACAACAACAACATGATTAGATATACAAATAAATACTTATATTAGAAATATAATTTATGTAGTTTCTTCAATCTTTTACCCAGAGACCAAATTCTTTTCCATTATTTATCCAAGAGAGTATTTCATGATTGATATGGAAAGTACATGGCTACCAAAATTTTAAAGAAAAAATTTGGAATCTTGATGTCTATGATGCGCTCATAACATCCAATGTTGTTTTGTACCATCTTGGTCCATTCATGCTTGACAATCTCACTCAGAGTGTTCCATTTTTCTACAGAATAATTAGAAATTTTTAGCTGTAAATAGGTTTGATAAACCTTGAAAGGCTTAATTGCACTTTATTTTGTAAGTTAAAAGAATATGCTTGCATTCTGACATGGTATATGTAATTTCTTCTTTTCTTTCTTTCTTCCTTCCTTTATTCTTACTTTCTGTCCTTCCTGCCTCCTATCCTATGAAATTTTCTGATATACTGTCCGAAAGTGAAAATTTACATTTTTCCCTCCCCACTATTAACATATGATGTTGTGTTTTGCCAAGGGTCACTTTCATTGTTAAAACGTTTTATGATACATTTTCTTAATAAGTCCTGAAGAGTGAGCTACTGACAGCTAATGAATAGGTGCCTATATGCTCCTAGTAGAACGTGTTTCCTCTGAAACGTTACTAATAGAAATCACTTGAAGAATGGATTGGTCATTTACAGATGTCACAATCTAGCAAGATAGTTTGCAATATTTCAATTTATCATTGCTGTTGTTGCTGTTGTTAGGTGCGCTCCCACTGGTTCCAACTTATAGCAACCCTGTGTACAACAGAACGCAACAGCCTGGCCCGGCCATCTCCACAATTGTTGCTGTTTGGGCCCATTGTGGCAGCAGCTGTGTCCATCCATCTCACTGAGGGTCTCTTTCTTTCTTGCTCACCCTCTACATTACCAAGAATGCTAACCTTCTACAGACTGGACCCTCCTGGTAATATAACTACCCACTTGTGAGAAAATCCTGCCATCCTTGCTTCTAAGGAGCATTCTGGCTGTACTTCTTCCAAGATAGATCTAGTTGTATGTTCTGCTGGCAGTCCATGGTGTATTTATGGTGTATTTATGATTTGTTCTGAAAAAATAATGAATGAAACTGTGGATTTAACCAAGATTACATTTCCTTTCTGTTACAACATGGTAGCAATACCTGTGTACTTCAAAATCAGGTATGTTTTGTGTAGAGTTTAGAAATTATTGGTAAATAATTAGGGAAATATATCTTTGCATTTTGTTGATTTTTTTTTTTTTTTTTGCATTTTAATCAAAATTAGCCAGAGCATAGAAAGACAATGCATGCTTCATTGATATATAAAAGTATTCCTTGTTTATGTCATTTTTTGTTTTTTCTTTTGTTTTGTTTTTTTGGTTGATCAGCATTATGATCTATAATTTGGTCTCCATCATGGATTTTCTGGAATGAGATAGTGTACTAAACTAAAACAAAATATCCTATTCTAAATTAGTAAATTAAGCTTCTTAGAAATAAATTGATATCTCAGTGTTTGGGCTAAAATATATCAGTCCCTTAGGATTATTTAACATTGTGTAACTTGGTAAAAGGGAGCCCTGGTTATGTAAGAGTTAAGGTGTTAACCAAAATGTTGGCAATTTGAACCCACCAGCCTCTCTGAGGGAAAGATATAGTAATCTGCTTCCATAAAGACTTAGAGCCTTGGAAATTCTATGCAGCAGTTACGCTCTGTCATATAGGGTTGCTAGGAATTGGAATAGACTCCATAGCAACCTGCTTTAACTTGGTCCAAATGGATAAAATAACTGCATACATAAGAATCACACTTGATTTGCACTTACTCCAGTAAATGACTTTCCAATTTTTAAATTTTCAATTTTTCTCCAATTCTAAATCCTCTAGATTTTTAGATATCCATTTCGTTCCAACCATGTTGTTGCTGTTAGGTACTGTTGAGTTAGCTTTGACTTATAGTGACCTTATTTACAACAAAAAAAGCACTGCTCTGTCCTGCACCATCCTCAAAATCATTGCCATACTTGAAACCATTGTCACAGCCACTGTGTCAGTCCACCTCATTAGGGTCTTTCTCTTTTTCGCTAACTCTCCATTTTGCCAAGAATGATATCATTCTCCAGGAATTGATCCTTCTGACCACATGACTAAAGTTTGAAAGACAAAGTCTGGTCATTCTTACTTCTAAGGAACATCTCTGCTGTACTTTTGTCAAGACAGATTTGTCTGTTCTTCTAGCAGGCTTTCCCACATTCAATATTCTTCTCCAACACCACAGTTCAAATGCATCAATTCTTCTGCAGTCTTCCTTATTCATTGTCCAGCTCTCACATGCATATAAGGCTATTGAAAAGCCAATTGCTTGAGTCAGACACACCTTACTTTTCAAAGTGACGTATTTGCTCTTTGACACTTTAGAGAGGTTTTTGCAATAGATTTGCCCAGCACAGTACGTAGCTTGATTTCTCAAGTGCTGTTTCCATGGACGTTGATTATAGATCCAAGTAAAATGAAGTCCTTTGCAATGTCAATCTTTTCTCCATTTATCATCATGTTGTTCATTGGTCCAATTGTGAATAATCTGCTTTTCTTTCTGGTTCCACCAATACGCAATGGAAAATGAAGAAGTACAGAAAGTTCTACTTCTCTTTACATGGCATATTTCTATATTATTTATCTTCTTATCTTTGCAATTGAACTCTTCATATTTGTCAGAATTAAACTCATTCTCTGTGTGTGTGTGTATTTTTTGTATAAATATTTTCTCAAAATGTATATAGGATAAATTAGTTTTACTTTTCTTGTCAAACTTTTTGTCCAAATTCCATTCACATAACATAGTTTGTGTTTGCCGTGGTAGTAATACAAAGACTTCCCAGTTTCTACAGATCATGGAAAAGATATTTCATTTCATTAATGAATGGCATGCAAAAGTGAGATAATAAAGCTCCGTGGCACCCTT
>NW_006921616.1:1785026-1787014 GCF_000298275.1 Orycteropus afer afer
TTGAACTGTCAGCCTTCTGGTTAGCAGCCAAGTGCCTTAGGCACTATGCTACCAGAGCTCCCTTCCCTCCTCTAGAGGAAAAAAGAAAATCTTTTGCTAACAGCATATCACCAGACAATTACTAACACATAAATTCCTGCTTAGTTTCCAGTCCACCTACTTGATTGCATCCCACACAGTAAACAAACAGAAAGCTGCAGAGATGTTTACATATTAGTAAAAAAGTTTTAGTCATGGAGTTTATTATTTAGAGCCAAATTTTAATGTTATTTAGCAGGATAAATAATTGATAAAATAAATGAGAAAATTAACATTGACTTAGCCACCCTTATATCATCTCAAATTAATACATTAATTACTGAAAGAATGTATGTTGCCTCTTGAAAATTGAATTTTTTTAGTTCTTTTCTTACTAAGATTCTTTAGAAAAATAATTTAAAAATATTAGCCTGAAACAAAGCCAGTCAAATTCTAGGTCTTGGAGACCAGTTAGGCTATTGTTACACTTTAATCGCTTTACTGAGAATGGACTCCTGAGCTCCTCTGTCAAAGCTGCATTTGAAGATGAATGCGACACCATTGGGAACACCAAGTAATTGATACAGAAGAAATACCTTGGACTTTGTTTGCACTTTTTACTTCTTTCTTTCTTTGTGTGTGTATGTGTTGCTTTGTTTGTTGTTTTGCTGTAAAGCTGTGTTTAGATTAAGCTAAAATTTACATTATCACCTTTTTCTCTGTGATTAATAGAATAAACCAAAAACCAAACTCACTGCCGTCAAATTGAATCAGACTCATAGCGACCCCTCCTAGGGTTTCCCAGGCAGTATCACTATGGAAGTAGATTGTCCAACCTTCCTTCCAAAGAGGTCAAACCCACCAGCCTTCTGGTAAGTGGTCAAATGCCTTAGGCACTATGCCCACCAGATGAGGGAGTAGCTTTGAAAGTAACCTTCTTTACAAGCAATGTTCTATCATCCACTTTGTATTCAAAATGCTACCATATCCTTATTAGCAGAATTATGCTTTTCTTTGTACTTTCATGATAATGCTTCTTTTTTTTTCTTTTTATTTTTTTAGTCTACAACACCTGATAGATGTAAACAAATGATAAGGTACCACCAAAAAGTGCTCTAAATCTATTTTCAAAACCCTGCCATTTTTCATGCAGAACTAGTAGATTGAATGAATACATGGGCTTTCTCCCTGACCTCCAAAACTCCTCATGAAAGTGGTGGCATTTTACAGAGAAGAATACACAAAGAAGTGGAGAGCATACATGGAGAGAACAGACACATAATATCAAAAATTAGAAACTCAATGTAAAAATGATAACTGACCAACAGGTACAAGAAAATGGAATCATAAGGATACATGCTTCCTGTTTTACACAACAAAACTCCTCAAAAGCTTAGGAATTAGTGCCCTCAGATTCCCCCAATAGCAAAGTGAAGGTATTGCAGTAATCAGCGGGATCAGGTGAATATATATGAAAGAACAGTTCAGAACTACAGTCTCCTTTCCCGAGTCTGCCTTCTGGAGTCTTGTCTCTCCCACCTCGTCTGGGGTTTGGAAAATAGTGTTCTTGACATGACAAGCACAGAGGTTCTCTAAATTAGAGTGTGCCGGGCAGAGATGACAGCAATATTGCCATACTGCACACAGGGCACTAAGTGTAATCAGTCAGAACATAACCTTCATATGTGCAGTCTGTGGCCTACAAAGTGTACTCTCTAGAGGAGAAAGGAACCCCTGAGCAAAGGGATTGCACCCCTAACTCCATCACTTGCAAGGCTGTGTTTGGTACCATGTCGATTCACACAATGTGCAGTAGTGATATTTCTGAAAATGACATAAAGAGTGTTGGGACTTCAGTTTCTCATTCTTATTATCTCCTTAAAACAAATGCTTAGAACTGCATTTATAACCTCAAGGCAGAAGAATCAAACATTTTTCTACAGGCATTTTTCTTTTTTTAAAAAAAAAAA
>NW_006921616.1:1787263-1803922 GCF_000298275.1 Orycteropus afer afer
TTGAATATCATTAATATCACATGCAAATATATTTTTGCTGAAGATAATTAAAAAAAAAAAAAAAAAACTAGTTCCTTATGAATAAAAGGATAGAGAATCTCCTTTTATAGTAGAAATTAAAAAACAAAAAATACTTGGCTAGCTTAAGATCAAAATACATAAAGAGAAGACATGAGTAGATTAACTTGACAATAATGTAGAGATAAGAATTATGAATAATAAAATAAGTAGTCTCAGGAATATAAGTGACCCTAAGAAAATATCAAGCAAAAAGACAAGGTGGGGGGGGGCAGGAAGGAAGTGAAGATAAGGAAGGAGGGAGGAAGGGAAAAAAAGGGAGAAAAGAGAGAAGGAAGGGAGAAAGAAAAAAGAAAGGGTGCTGAATTCCAAAATTTTCTAAAAAATTTACAAAATTAATCTTAGGAAAGTTAAAAATACATAAAGTAAAAGGTAAGACTCTAATCTTAGTCTTAGTGAAAGGATTTTAACAACCCTCCATAAAATCTGTGTGCTGAGCAAATAACCAGAGAAGCGGGATTATATGAAGAAGACAGTGGCATCAGGACTGGAGGAGGACTCTGAACAACCTATGATGTGCAGATGATGCAACTTTGCTGGCTGAAAGTGAGGATGACTGGAAGCACTTACTGATGAAGATTAAAGAGTAAAGTCTGCAGTATGGACTACACCTCAACATAAAGAAAACAAAAATCCTCACTAGACCGATAAGCAGCATCATGATAAATAGAGAAAAAACATTGAAGTTGCATCTTACTTGGTTCCACAATCAACAACAATGGAAGCAGCAGTCAAGACATTGGACAACATATTACACTGGGCAAATCTGTTGTAAAAGACCCGTTTAAAGTACAGAAGAACAAAGATGTCTCTTTGAAGACTAAGACACAAGCCGTGGTATTTTCAATCACCTCATATACATGTGAGAACTGGAGAGTGAATAAGGAGGACCGAAGAAGTGCTGGCAAAGAGGACCGAAAGCACCAAGGACGGCCAGAAGAACTAATAATCTGTCCTGAAGAAGTGCAGCCGGAATGCTCCTTGGAAGTGACAATGGCCAGACTTCATCTGACCCACTTTTGTCATGTTGCCGGAAATGATCATTAACTGACCGAAGGATATCAAGCTTGGTAAAGTGGAGGGTCAACAAAAAAAGGAGAAGGCCGTTAACAAGATGGGTTGAGACAGTGGCTGAAACAACAGGCTCAGGTATAGCAAGGATTGTGAGGCTGGCATAGGACTGAGCAGTGTTTCATTCTGTTGTACATAGGGATGATATGAGTCAGAGATGATTCAATGGCACCTAACAACAACAACAATATACAATTGATCAGGAACTCTGGTGGCACAGTATTAAGAACTAGTCTGCTAAAGGAAGGCTGGCTGTTCCATAGGTGAAAGATGTGGCATTCTGCTTCCATAAAGATTAGTTTTGGAAACCCTATGAGCCAGTTTGGGAGCTCTGGTAGCATAGTGCCTAAGGCACTTGACTGCTAACCAGAAGGCTGGTGGTTCAAACCCACCAGCCACTCCTCAGAAGGAAGGTTGGGCAATCCTACTTCCGTAGTGATACTGCCTCGGAAACCCAAGGAGGGGTCACTATGAGTCGGGGCTGACTCCATGGCAAATAACAACAACAACAACAACATGAGCCAGTTTTCACCTGTCCTTTAGGGTCACTATGAGTCAGACTTGAGTGAACAACAACAGGTTTCGGGTCATAAAATTGATATATCAAGACCACAAGAAATGGATAGAGACATAAAACATCAAAATAACAGAATCAATCACCTTGACCAATTGATATTTCTACAATGTTATTATACTCAATAACTACTGAATGCACTTTCTTTTCCAATACGTGTGTTACATGCACAAGATGGTAAACACTCTGGTCTATCTTTGCCTAATAGTACAAGTCTCAATGAAAATATTCATATCATACAGATGATATCTTTGGATCAGTTAGAATTAAATTAAAAATTCATAAGAATGCGATACTAGAAAAAAAATGTGGAATTTCAACAAGATTTTTTAAAATAACCTAAAGGCCAAAATTAATTCAGAAAGTATTTCCTATATTTGTTTTGATCTTTTGATTGTCTTTATTAGTGTTCGTCAGTTGTTCTTGTTCTATGATATGCTGTCTTAATAAGTAACTTGCTTAATTATATTCAATTCTTTTTTTAATATTTACTTTTTCCAAGGACTTTTCATATATTTTCGATACTGACAACCATATTGGAGTTAGGTGGATTTCAGTTATTCATTCCAATGAGGTATTTTCCCCATAAACACTGAAGAATTCCAAGAAAAGTTTGATCTTGGGCCTCATAGTCACACATTCCAAGAACTAAAGTTAAAAATATTGTTTTTCTTATTAGCTTCAGTTTCAGGAATTACATTAGACATTTCTTATTTTCAAAAGCCACCATTTACAGAAAGACAAGAAATGTCTGATGCCCATCTTTGGATTCTTTTTGGACTCTTGCTGATGAAGCGACATATGGCATTGAGAGATGTGTTTCTTTGTTTTGTTCACATTCTTTCAGGAAGAGAAGGTGATGGACTGTCCAGATGTAGTTGTTCTGGAAATCAGTGCAGGGCTCTTGCCTTTAGACTCAGATGAGTCATGGTTTAGCTTTGCAAACCTTAGTGTCTCCCTCTCTGGGGTCTTCAGGAGGGGTTTAGTTGTAGGAATGGTAGGATTACTCTTCAATAAAGACAGAAAGCTTCTACTTTTACCATGATGATGAACTGTTTTTGCAATATTTTATAAATAATCAACAATATGCTTTCAGAGTCTTTGAACTTTTTCACGAATTCTCCTTCTTTAAAACTGAGTGTATAACTTTTTGATTAAGAAGTTTTTTATGTTGGCTATCAATTTGGGCTTGGGCTTGGGCTCAATCAAGAGTTATCCAACATTAGCGACTGGAAACAATATGGACATGTTTCTTCAAAAATGCTCTGGGCATAGGGCATAGAGACCTTGCCCTGGGAAGTTAGCTTCTACTTCCCACACTGTGACTCGGATGAGTGCTTCTGACTAAACATCACCAGTCCAAGTGTATTTTAATGAAGTCATCTGATGAACATACGTTTTGAATTTGAAAAAGTCTATTTTATATTTTTTTTCTCTTGTACTATTCAAGAAAGTTTGTTTATCCCAGTCCATGAAAACATTCTTTTGTATTTTTGTCAAAAATGTTATCATTGTGGTATTTATGCTTACAGCTAAAATCTAATAAGTAAGGTTAAGACACATTGATATCCAGTTGTTCCAGCACCCTTAACAACAACAACATAAAGATTGTGCTGTCCCTCTTGGATTGTTTGGGTAACTGTCAAAAATCAAATGAACGTATCAATGTGGACTGTTTCTGAGCTCTCTATTCTATTGATTTGATCAATGTTTCCACCTTGTCACTTATGTCCATGGTGCGCTCTTGATTCTCTTGGCTCTATAAAAATTCTTAATGTCAGCTCCAGTGAAGTCTCCAACTCTGTCTTCTTCATGAAGAATTATTTAGATATTCACATCCTTTAAATGTCTATGTAAGTTTTAGAAATGGATTTACAAGTTCAACAAATTAGCATCTGGGATTTTGTTTGGAATTGCATCAAATCTAAATAATAGATTAGAGAGAATTTTAACAATATTGCCTCTAGGTTGAGCGACACTTTTTCTGACTTTATAACTAAATATTCAAAGTTAACCATTTTACTCTAAGAACAGCTTCAGCAGCATCTAGAAAATTTGAAACATTATAAATTCATTATTCTTCATTTCCAAATATTTTCTAATTCCCCTTGTGATTTTTCCTTTAACCCAGCATTATTTATAAATGTGTTTTTTAATTTCCAAATATTTTTGATTTTCATTGATGTCTTCTTTATTTCTAATTTTAAAATTGTGTTTGTTGTAGTTATTCAGGGTTATTCTCTATTTCACTAAGTTCTCATGAGGTTCACATTTTTTACCTTGATGGATTTATTCTCAAATATATAAACAAGCAATACAAATAAATGAGAAGAATCTCGCAGAGTTCAGAAAGACATACAGTTGTCAACAATTGACTTCTGGCAAGGAACATTTCCACTCTTCTTTCAAGAATGGCCAGCTGTCAAAGATAAAAATAATTCTCATGGTCTTGCCACAAATAGGTTTGTGCTTAAGTTAAAAAAAAAAAAATCATGTTTTTCAAGATAATCAGTAAAACAAAATAAACAAGTGAGAGTGCTGGATGCCAATAGCACAAGAGTGCTCTGGTCTCCCCATGTTATTTCCACTAACAGAGAAAATACAATGGCAGCTGTACTGATGAAAGAACAAGATTCCCTTTAAGAATCACTAACCCTGTGTCTGGGAGCAGAGAAAGACTGAGCTGAAATGCTTGGGAGGTTCCATTCTGAGATTCCAGGTGGGACTTCCATCTGTGAAATAACAGTTCTCAGACAAAGGCATTAAAACAAAAGTGTGTTCTCCTATAATTTATAAAGGAATCCGGAATAGCTGCATCCACAAATAAACAACATGAATGGTATCTAAAGAAATATAAAACTATAGGCTTATCAATGCCACATTAGTCTACTGTTGGAAAATTATTTTCTCCTTATTTTTTATATCTGCAAATGATGTTAAATATTTACAGATATCAATATTGTAATGTCTAGGATGGGATTACTTTCTCTTATGAAATCTGCAACTTGCAAAAAAAAAAAAGGGAAGGCATGTTTCCGTTTATTTGGGGACCTGATGTCAGGTAGTTCTTCCCTTTCCTAGTTTATCTCAGGGTTTTTGCCCCTTGACTATGGACTGTTATGTGCTTAGTCCCAGTAGAGTCAGTGTAAAGTGTCAGTTTTCCTTTTTCAATCGTTTCTAGATCTTTTTTCCCTGAACTGAGATTGGAAAAAGCAATTGGAAGAAAAAAAATAAATAAAATTTTTCAAAATGATTATAAAGTGCACTCAGGGTACTAAGTATTGTAAAGCAAAGATAGGTTTAAACTACCCTAAAATGAAATTGAAATTAGATTACAGGTCAAAGGGCTGCAATCATATGGTTTGGCCCTACTTGCTGTCTCCTCTAGAGATAGAGGACCATAAAATTTAAATCCTTGGAGCACTTGACACGACTAATGGATACCTGCCTCTGGCTCCAAACTCAAAACCCATTTTGAAAACCTGTTCTACTGCAGGAACAGGTTTACCCTTTCAACACACTCAACAGTATCTATGGAAATTTTTTCTTTGTAGCTAAGCTATGCAAGCTACTCCTGGGAACCACCATATTGTACAAGAAAGTTACATTAGCAGAAAAAAAAAAAAAGTTTTGTGATTGTTTTGAAAACCCCTTATAATCATGGAGAAGTAGCTAATCAAGGAAGCACAGCTATCACCAAGTAGTAATTGATAAACAAAGACTCTTTAAACCAGTCATGTAAAACCACATATGTTGTGTTCCCCAATCACAGTAAAGCCCACACTTTTGTTACAAATCCCTAGTAAGCCAATCAAAATATTATGTAGTTAGTTCCTTTTTAATAATATAGATATTTACCTGCATGCCCTCACCCCACTGGAGTATTTGGCTTCACTTTGTGAGATCAGATGTCTTCTAGATTGGAATTGTTTTGAACCTTCAATAAGTCCCTTTCCTTTTATTTCAACAGAGTACAAGTTCTTACTGGTTGACAGGCTCCATCAAATAACAAGTTTATTTTGAGAATTACAGAAAGGAAGAGCTTGGTCATTCCCAGGCAGAACTAGTAGATCAGTTTCAAAGATAAGGTGACTATCACGAAACACTAGTAGCTAACACTTGTTGGTAGATGACTCTGTGTGATGTGCTACATGAAGCACTTTTACATAGGTTTAGCTCATTTAATACTCTCAACAATTTCATGATTTATTGTTAAATTCTTCCACGTTTACATATAAAGAAACTGAGGTACTGAGTGGCTGCACAACTTATTCGAACTCCCATCACCACTTACAGGTTGAACTGGGTGATCTGAACATAAACAGTCTGACTGCAGAATCTACCTTTTACTCATCATACTATTTCTACTGTATACTCACAAATAAGATGAAATTTTAAGAACTTCAATCTTGACTCTATACAAGAACCACTACAGTATATTTTTTCTAAAAGCCATTTTAAAAAGTGAAAAATAAAATCAACTCAATCAGAGACTGATCTGGGTGTTTTGGTGCAGGTATTGTGTAGATATGATTAAAATCCATAATCAGTTGCCTTCACATAAGGAGATTAGCCTAGATAATCGAGGTGGGCCTGACTCAATCAGCTGAAAGAATTGAAGAGCAGAGCTGAGGTTTCCTTGAAGAAGGAATTGTGTCTGGAGTAGTAAATTTACCCTGGGCATGAGCCTTTCAGCCTACCTTTACATGTTCTACCAATTTCAGACTCACATAGGCCAGCCGCACCATGAGTTCAGTCAATTGTATGCAAGATATTTCTTAATATATAACTTCTAGTTTTGTGTTTCTCTGGTTGATCTTAGCTTATACAGATTCAGAATGAAATTATGGATTGACATCAGGATGAGTCAGTGCAACATTTCAGACTAATCCTATAGCAGATCTCTTCATACATCCTATAGTTCACAATACCAAGACAATCAAAACCTGAAGTATATATATGCAAAGACACACATAAAACACAGGCTTTAACCATAAGTGTCAGATCATCAATATATAGACAAATACCATGATTTAGGATAAAGAGATCTTTACAAGAAGTTATGTGAAAAAAGCACTATATTGCTTTACTTAGGAAGTTTTATGATTATTTTTTGTAGGGTATCATTTTCATTTTCAATATTGACATATACATTTCTTTGGTAATTTCTTTAAAAAGTGTTTTCAAAAGCAATGGTATTGAAAATCAAAGAAAGAGAGGTATAAATACTTCGAACAAGTGAAGGTGCTCTGGATGTCTAATAGTTGTGCCATCATTTCTTTTGGGAAGCTTACAGATATATGCATTGTATTGTGAAATGTCTCTCTTTAATATGTTTACCCAATGACAGTGAGGTAGCAGAGTCAACATGGATGAAAACTTCTTGGTGATCCTTCCTTTAAAATTTTTAAATAAATATTTAAAGACTTCATTTTTCCTTGACATTTTGTAAATGGTCTTTCGTCTAAAAGCTTCAACTACTATTATGGTAAAAAGTGCCAAGTTTCATAAAAACAGAACAAAATAAATAATGCATTTTTGGTTTATTTAACTTACATTGACATTGGTGAATAACAGTAGAAAATAAATCTAAAATGAATAAAAGGTAAAATGAGGAAAACATCAATAAATCTTGACCATGACTTCAGCAGAAGTACCAATGAATAAATATTGCAACATTACATGTTTATTTTTGTAAATGAATCCACACATCTAGATTGCTTGAAAATTTTCTATATTTATTTTTCCCCAATGAGTTATATATATCATAATACAAAAATAATTTTAATAAACACATATTATATATTAATATTTCCTACTAAAAATAAATATTATCATGAGTTAATAATAACTCTAATACCACCCAGTAGAATACATACAATGAAACAAAGGTATTGAGTGGCTGCATAACTTATTCAAACTCTCATTACTAGTTACAAGTGCAACTGGGAGATTTGAGTGTAAACAGTCTGACTGCAGAGTCTACCTTTCACTCATCATACTAATGCCACTGATTTTTATTTCATAATAAAAAATTCATCTATTGGTATGTTGTCCAAAATCTCATAAGATGCCCATATTTCCTCAGAATTCTCTACAAAACCCATCCTGCATCTGCTTTTATACATCCACAGTGATGAGAATAAATCATTCCAAATAAATTACAGCCCACTTTTTCTATAGTTGGTTTTTAGATTTATAATATTGATACAGAAACTTCCTCACCGTAATTTCTACTCATCAATTTTAATGTTCCCCTTTGGGGCTATATTGAACACATCCCATTTCTTTTTCATGAGTACCCCATCAATTATTTAAAGATATTTTCCATGTCCTCCTAATTTTCCTTTTCACCAGGAATATATTCATTTTGTCACTTACAAACATTTCTTTTTCTCCCAATCTTGTTCATACTCTTTGGGACATAATCTATGTTAGTTACTTCAAGTGTGAAGCTCAGAATTGAAATTAGTAGTCCAAGAAAAAACTTTCTCACAATTCTATAGATTAAATAGAACAATTACCTGTTATCATAGATAAATAAATGGATAGATAGATTACACATAGATATTACCAAAAACAAACCAAAGTCACTGCCATCAAGTCATATCCAACACATAGCAACCCGTCTTGGGTTTCTGAGGCAGGATCTCAACAGAAGTAGATTGCCCAATCTTCCTTCCAAGGAGTGGCTGGTGGGTACATAGGTATATAAATTATTGGATGCAAAAGAGATACCATGAATTTTCACTGCTCTAATTTATACTTTTAAAATATTTTAGTTCAACTTTATACTTCATATTCAAAAGCTGAGGCTTTGAGAGAATCTGTAACATGGCCAAGGTCCACATGCCTACTAAGTGATAGAACTGTAATTCAAAGAAACTATGGAACAAGACCTATTATGCATTAATTCCAGTTGAAGATAATAACACTGGCTTTATGAGTGATTATGTTAAAATGGTGATTCCTATCCAGGTTCTCATCAGTGGTCCTACCACTTCCACCCTGCAGTTGGGCAGATGCTCTGAAAGGCAATACCTGCCCTCTTCAAGACTTCACCCTCATAGCCCCTGCTGGTCACTAGTCCAAGAATGAGTCCAAATCTCTGCAGATGTCACTGACAAAGCTATGCCCATGATAAGGGGGAGATGGATTGAAAGCCAAAGCAGCTGTAGTAATTCATGGACATGAGCCAGCAGGAAACCTGTAGAACGTGTGTGGATGGACCTTGTTGATTTGGGACAACCCAGCCACTGTCATTGAGTCAATTCCATCTCATAGCAATATTATAGGACAGAGTAGAACCACCCCATAGGGTCTCCAAGGCTATAAATCTTTACAGAAGCAGACTATCACTATCTCATTTTTCACCTGTGGAGCCTTGGTGATTTTGAAATGTTGACTGTTTGGTTATTAGCTGAATGCCTTAACCACTGCACCACCAGTGCTCCAATAGAACAAGAGAAGACAGAATTTAGTCTTGATGAGGTAGTGTGGTGCAGTGAATTACTTGGTATGGCTTTTCTAGCCATAGTCTTTTTAACTTCCACTAGGTGGGATTACTGGGCAGGAGCATGGAAATAAGCTGTTAGAACTCTGATGTTGGGATTGGTTCATTTTGTTGCTCTGCCAGGCTTAAAATGAGCCTTACTAGAGGAAGAAAGGGAGATCTCACCGTCATGAAGAGAGAACTGGATTTGGAAAGGAGGACTTCCTTGATCCAAGATCCCTGTCCTGGACCGCCTTGGCAGAGACGGCCTGGCAGAGATGGCCCGGCTGAGAAACCAAGAGTAACAAGTCAGAGTGGTGGGCTTATTTGGCCTATAGAATGAGAAAGCTGGGTGCCCTTGGGCAGGAGGCTTGCTGGTGGGGTGAAGGGCATATAGGTGCATCTCTCAGCAGAACTAAAAGAGCTTTGTAATATTTGCACAAGCATGCAGAGGCCAGACAGAGAGGTCAAGGGCCAGTGAGGCCTGATTAAGGGCAAAGCAGAGAGCACACTGTCCTGATAGATGAACTGTATCCTGGGCACATTCCTGAACCTGAATTGTGGCCTATTACTTCCTTAATAAACCCCATAATGGTGAGTATTGTCTGTGAGTTTTGTGTGCCCATTGCAATGAATTAGTGAAACCAACAGAGAAGTAGTGAGTACTGTGAGAAGGATGGTTGGCGCCAGAATTGTTACAAAGGCTTGAGGGTGTCATTGTGTCTGGTCTCAGGACTAAGCCTTGGGCCGCTGATGGTGATTCCATCTCCCTCTTGGGCAGTTAGAGGAGGCCGGAAGATGCCGCCTCCGTGCCCTTTTGCAGGGAGAATTTATCAATGTGGGTAAGAGCACTCTCCTGTGATTTAGTATTTAACTTCCTTTCTAGAAAACCAGGAATTCTAATACACTGTTGGTATGATCCTGGAAGCCTGGAGACATGATGACACACATTGATTAAAGCAAAGTTGTCAGAACTGTCTTGGTAGGGTGAGAAGAAAGTCCCCCAGAACTTCAGAATGTGAGCAGAAAAAAGAATCTATCATGACAGAGAATCCACAAGATGGTTTTTCCCGTTGTAATATAACATAGATCTTGTGGTTGCTGGTTGCCATTCTGTTGATAACTTGAGGCAACCCCATGTGTTACAGGTTAGAACTGTTCCATAGGGTTTTCTTGGCTGTAGGCTTAATGGAAGCAGACTGTCAGGTGTTTTCCTCTGCAATAACATTGATTATCCTCAAGATGCTAACTTCTAGGTCAGAAGTGGAGTGCAAACTGTTTGCCCATGCAGGGATCTTATAACATAGTTATTGTCATTCCAAAACAATGCTGAAATCTACAATAAGGACAAAAGAGCAATTCTACTATACTGGGTACAATAGCTCTGTATTACTCTAACGACGTAGATCACTACCTGCAGACACCATGTAACTGTACTTGGGCAGTTTGTGTAACATTGAAGGAATTTGGCCATGCATGCACAATGTGTGCAGGCTCAGCTGTTGATGACAATAACAGGTAAGGAAACTAACGCTTACAGAGGAACAACCTCATCAACATAATTGTCAGAGAGTGCACATCCTACATCACGTGGCATCCACCCCTTCCCACACCCAACAATCTGCCCACACCCACACCCATATGAAATTTTCATTTAGCTAGGAGCACACTAATCTACCAGAGCATTTTTTTTTTTTTTTCAATTTTATTTTCGGCCAGACTTTACATAATCTTTAAACCTTAGAAGGTTGGGACATTTTCCTCCTTCATTTTTTATCACTATTGTTTTATAGCTCAACGTATTTGGTTGCTCAATGAGCTGTGGTTTGCATCATTCTATATCCATATTTAGCAAGAAGTTAGGGTTAAGACATATAAGAAAGTTTGAATGGTTCTGATAGGAAAAGTAACATCCAAGAACATCTTCTATTGTGATGATTTCAGATAAAGGGTTGTGATGCCTTTATGCACTGTCCAGAATTCTTCATACCGAGGCATTCCTTCCTGTCAGTGCTTGAAACGTTGGCATCACAGGTACTTAGCTGAGTCACTATATGAGGACTTCTCATGCACTCTTCTGAAGGGAAGATAAAAATCATCTCTCTGCCCTTCAGTGGGACGCTTCTGAAGGACTATGACAGAGACACAGGAGCTTGAGGGTCATATGACTGCTCTGCTTTAACTTACGGTGATTCCAACATCTCCTCTCCTCAGTCTGTTCTCTTTCCCACCACCATCACAAAGATGCACCCCAATCAAGTTACTGCTCACACCTGCTAAAGTCTTTTTCCTGCAGAACCCAGTGAAGACAGAAGTCAATGTGAGGATCCCTCCATGTCTCTGCTCTTCTTTCTCACAAATTACCAGTAAACAATTATGAAGATTGTTTAAAATATTTAAAATATTATCAGCACTGCAACTGATGAAATGTGAAAACATTAAATGGAACCTGTTAAAATTGTCATGAATTTCAATTTGAAGAAATTAATTGTCAAATAGTCCCACAGAATAGACAATAAGTCTGGAAAAGGAGATAAATGTTGATCACAAACCATTTTCCTTTTAACCTTTAGTCTGGAAAAATGAGCGCATGTTCAGAAACCTAGACAGCCTTCTAGATCATTTTAAAAGGGGATGGGATGATATATTTTCATTTCATTCACTCTCTAAGGAGCGCATCTTTTCGGTTATCTGTAGATCAAGGCTAACAATTTGTACAGCCTAAGGGAAGTAGGGGAGGGGAAAAACTGATTGTATAATGAATCAGGGAATATGCTGTTAACTCCAGAGAAATATTGATGGTAGAGGTGCAATCCAGTGAGCTCTGATCCATAATGCCTCCATGTGCACCAGAACAAAATGCTTCCTGTTCCTGCACCATCCTCAAAATAGCTGCTAGGCTTGAGCCCATGTTGCAGCAACCATGTCATTCCGTTTTGTTGATGGTTTTCATCTTCTTCCCTGACCCTCCACATTACCACGCACATAGTCCTTCTCCAGGGAAGGGTCATTCCTGATAAAATGATCAAAGTGCACGAGACAAAGTCTCACCATCCAGGCATTGAGGAATATTTCTGACTGTACTGCTTCCAAGACAGATTTGTGAGGTCTTCTGGCGGTCCGTGGTACATTCAATGCTCTTCACCAACACCATAATTCAAAGGCATCAATTCTTCTTTGATCGTCCTTACAGCTACATGCAGGCTCAAAGTCTTCTCCCACAAATAAATCATTGATCAATCAATAAACAAACAAATAAGAACTAAACATAAATCTTCTTTTATGTTAAGTAACATAATGGTAGAATTATTTCATGTATGTTTATGCTTATTGTATTTTCCATATATTTTGCAGATATTTGCCGAAACACACTTCTTTTCTCTGAGTCAGTGCAAACACTGTTTACAGCTAAGCCACGGACATTTGTTGAAAGTCAAGAGAAAAGCTTTTTATAGCTGCTCCCATATGCCTATATATTTTATGTTTTCATCTGCATCTGATTTATGTCATGAACAGATGCTTTCCTTTAAATGTAGAGATGAATGAACCCTTGAAAAGGGTATTTTCCCCATGGGCATTGGAGAATGAAAACTCTCACAAACCTCGGTGCACCGTAGTCATTTAGATTTTCTTAGAATCTCCAGTGAGCTCTGGTGTTGCAGTGGTTAAGCCATTTGGCTGTTAATGAAAAGGTTGGTGGTTTGAACCCATCAACCACTCTCCATGGAAGAAAGATGAGGCAGTCTGCTTTCATAAAGATTTACAGCCTTGAAAACACAATGGGGATTGCCATGAGTCAGAACTGATTCAATGGCAGTGAGTTTAATTTGGAAAATATTGTCTCGAATTAAAACTTGAATTAAAATTCAAGGTAAGGGTAAATATAATAAATATGTCTTGTCAATTTAACAGTGGTGCTAAATTTAACTATAGAGGCTGGAAAGAAGAGATTTTGTGTTTGTTTTTGTTTGTTTGTTCATTTGCTTTTACTTTTCCCTCTCATTCAGCATGCGGATATTGTTTGTTGGGTGTTGCCTAATTCAAATGACAATGCCTTGGTTTTAGATTAATGCTGATTTTTTTTTTCTGTAACATAATTTTTAAGGAAAGTCAGTTATTAACTGACTCTAAGCTACTTAGGAACATGTTATAAAAATGAGCTAGCGGCAGGTTAGAGAAAGCCAGAAAATACATGATATCTGTGTTTCAAGGGATAATGTGTTTTTAGGAACAACAACAAAAAAATTTGTGAAAGGGCCAGTTGTATCTCCAAGGGTAGTGTAATTACACAGAATTCTCCAGAACATTTTGTAACCTAGTATGGCATGCATGCAATAACACTGATTTTATGTGTTGTCACCTAAATAAATCTCTGGAGAATATTGTCTCTTTTTCCCAATTATTACATTTGGATAATCACATTTTTTTTTACCAACAGTTTGGTAATAAATAATAGAAATGACTAAGTGGATATAATGAAATTAGAATTATAGCAACTTTGCTACAAACCATTTCATGAATAAATTTCTTGATCTCTGGAACCATCTTTGCCCTATTTGTAACATGAAATATGTTGTATACGGAATCAGTTAAGCATATATTAATGTATATGTAATAAGTATATTGATTATGAGTTATACAGATTAAATCAACTGCATCAATTCACTCAAAATAAATATACGAGTAATATACATTATTTATTTTAATATGATAGTAAAGGTATTTGGAAGTTATGTAAATGCTGTTTATCTTTGAAAAACATGGAGCAAAATTATTTAAATTCTTAAAATGGTTTACATTTAAAATCTTAAGATTTCCACAGTGGCTATATATCTCCTTAGTCCTACCGCAAATCAAATGAATGAGTTCTGTGTAAACCAAACTCTCAAAGTTTATTCGATTCTATGGCTACTTACACGATAGAGGGCTCACTATCTGTGTAGGTAACCTACTACAGTTTAGATTATGTCTACTTAAAATTGAGATAACAATGTCGACCATGGTATTTAGATTTTATTTAGAGCCAGAAACAGTTCATTTAAGATGGAAACAGCTCTCATATCTGGAATATCTTTTTCTCCACATGCTAATTTTTTATATTTCCTCTGTGACTCCTGAAGCAGTATGGCAGTGAGCCACCATGCCATCCAGGTAAGTCTTCACTGAGTTGCTTGTAATTTGCATATATTCTCAAAGTTTAGTGTCAGGAATAAGTGCTAAGTCACATGTAGGCTGATCAAAGCACCAGGAAGTAACCTTTCCTTCATATTAGGCACCCACAATAGTGTAACCCTTTGGCTAGCCGTGTTCTTTACACCATAACCAAGGTAGAACACAGGCACAGTTTCCCCCAGATCTGCTGCTGGGTGCTGAGCTCAAAAGGCATAATCTTTACTTTTCTGAGGTCACTGTTTGGTGACAGATGAATACTCAAGTGAATAGTGTCAGCATCAGTTCATTCTGTTTTGTGTTACCAAGTACTCAGTGTAATGAAATATTGTTGGATGAATCATAGTCCCCTTTCTAAAAATACCTGGGAGCTGTGATGGCATAGTGCCTAAGGCATTTGACTGCTAACCAGAAGGCTGGTGGTTCAAATCCACCAGACAATCTTTGGAAGAAAGATCGTGCAATCTACTTCTGTAGAGATACCACCTCAGGAACCCAAGGAGGGGTTGCTAAGAATATCTACTAATACGGGGAGTACATATAAGAATATTTGTCATAGGAAAAATTAAGAAAGGTACTTAGGGTGGCAGAGACTGACAACAGCCTATCAAAAAATTATTTACCTTCATCGTAGGCACAGAGTGAGAATTCATTCCTCAGGCTCTCTGGCACCCAGGTATGTCCATTTGAAAGTCAATGGATGTCAGCGCTTTCCACTTCTGACGAAGGCTTCTCATACCTTAGTCCTCAGCATACCACCTTCATTCATTCCTTCCCTTTCCATGTACTACAGCATACAACTGTCAATAAGACTCAATCATGCTGATGGTACTAAGCCATAGGAGGCGTGGAGTAACCGGACGGCAGAGCCCTGAGTCCCTGAGTCACCAGATGAGGGACAGATGCCCGAGACCTACAGCATTTATCTGGTAGGAAGCATTCACTGAGAGAGAAGTAAACTTCTATTAAGCCAGGAAATTGTCCTTGAGAATCTCATGTGAAAACAGCTTAGTGCATCCTCACTAATACAATCAGAAAAAAGTAAATTAAATGTTGAATGTGCCAAACAATAACCACAATCACTGGATTCTAAATTCTACAGGAATATAGACCTACAGGTGAAGTCATTATTATGTGAGAGGACTGATTAATTATAAGCATGTGTGAAGTACAGTTTCTCCAGCACAGGTGTATATTCCTTTATGGAACCTTGATTATATACATACACGTGTATATTGTATACGTGCCAAGAAATATTCTATAGGAATTAAAACATTGGAGAGTTCAATTTAGCTTAAAATGAACATTTGATATGAATGTTACTAAGTAATTAGGGTTCAAGAAATATCACTAGGTTGGTATATTTCCCTTTCTGATAACTCCTAATAATACATAAAATACAAATAAGAACATTTGTTAAAGGACCACTCCTGGCAGAGTGGGAAAGACATCTGGTTGGTAGCCAGAAGGTCAGTGGTTCAAACTCACCAGCTGCTCTGTGGGAGGAACATGAGGCGACGCCCAATGGGGGTCTCTATGAGTCAGAATCAATGCCATGGCAGTGAGGTTTTTTATTTTTGGTTTTGTGATAGGAAAAATAAACAGACAAAAAAATTAATAGGGGTGTCAGAAAACAAGGCAGGCCAGAATTTGGTATGGAAACTGAAAAGAATATATATAGTAGTATTACATTGTAAATATATTAAAAATAGCATCCCTGACAGTCATCCATGAGAAAAGAAATAAAACGTGTGGATGCCATTAAAATACAGACTATTGTTGTTATGTGCCGTCGAGTCGGCCCCGACTCATAGCGACCCCTCCTTGGGTTACAAATACAATAAAAACTTCATAAGTTTTTTATTATAACTCTTTTTAATCCATTTCTTGTCAATATTTTTTAAATTGTTTTTCTAAGACATTTTATTTTTAATGCTTTTGGCGGGACTGCCTCCTTGAAACTACCTTAAAGTGGTTTTACTGTAATTGTTCTTTTTCTCTCTCTTGGGATTCAATTTTGTGTTTTATCTGCTTCTCTGATTTTCTGTTGTTGAACAGTGAGATGTGTTCTGATCTTCTAAAAAATGCATGAAAATCACTTCACCAAATGAATAGTTTTGCAGGATATAATCCACCCATTAAGGAGAAAATAAGAGTAATAATAATTAAAACTAAAGATGTGAGTAATGATTTACTAACTTCAATGACTTTATGCAAGTTCAAGAAACTTTGTCATCTGAGAGTTGGAAAACGAGTTTATTATATATCCCAGAGT
>NW_006921616.1:1804107-1814718 GCF_000298275.1 Orycteropus afer afer
TAGTAATAAAAAGATAGAACAAAAACTAAGTAATTTGGCTCCTGAACCCAAAGTTCAACCATTACTCCATGTGGTCCCAAATCATACTGATTTAGTACAACTCAATCATTTTACGCAAAAGGAAATTAAGGCTCAGATAATGAGTAAGACTTACCCCAAAATATAAAACAAGAAAATAATAATAGAAGAGAGTTTCAGTTGGTATCAATATGCCATGACATTAATTTAAAAAATGAAGTATTCTTTTATTTTAAAACCATTTTTAATGATAATAGTTTTTAATTATTTAAATAAAATGTTTATTAACATCCAGTTAGTGAAATGGTAGATGGGATTGAATTATAAATATATCTAGTACCAGTATTTATACTAAGGGGCATTTAGTTTACATGAAACATGTAAGTAGGTTGTGTATTAGAGTAAAAGAATTTAAAATTGGACTTTAGAAATCTCCGTCTTATACAGCAGGTCAATAGGAAAAGATTCATTCTTAAGATTTTCCTCAACTTAATATTTGGAAACTGACAAGATTTAAAAAGGAACTGAGGCAAGGAAATAATTAATCTGAAGGACTAATGGGCCACAAGAACCCAGCCTCCATGGGCCTGAAACCAAAGAACTAGATGGTGTCCAACTACCACTGCTGATGGCTCTGAAAGGGATCACGATAATAGGTACTGGGTAGAGAGGGAGAAAACGTGGAACAAAATCATAAAGAAGATCAGGTGTCCTGGTCTAATACAGACTAATGGGACCCTTGAGAGTATGGCCCTTAGACACCGTGTAAGCCTGGAGCTGAACTCACCTCCATGGATTGATTTTCAACCAAAGAATAGACAGGCCTACAAGGTGAACAGTAACTCTAGAGAGGTATGCACTCCTTAGAACAAGCACTCAGACGAGATCAAAAGGGCAGCGTTTGCCCTGGGATAAAGCTAATATGGTAGGGAATCATAGTAAAGAAAGACAGGAAATGGCAAAAAGAGGAAAGAAGTGGGAAGAGTGCTGTTACATTGTGGGGTTTGCAATGAATATCACAAAACTAAATGTATACGAACTTTTTAATGGAAAAACAATTTGGTCTGTAACCTTTCACCAAATCACAATTAAAAGAAACTAACTAAATAAATAACTTCCTAAGAGAGGGTAAATCACTGTCTAGAGGGTGGACATATATGAATCTGGGTGAAGGGAAAGGCAATATACAATAAGGGGGAAGTTAGTACAAAATGATCAAGCAAAAGAAAGGCATTGGGAGGAGAATAAGAGTTAAAGACAACAAAGGTAAGTACTATTACACACAATCCTGCAATAACAGTAATAATAATGTATGAGTGGATACATATATAGACATGCAAGCTGAACAAAAATGGAAAGGCAAATGGGACCACACCTATGGATATGTATATGTATGTATACATGTATATGTGTGTGTATATATATAAAAAATATATATATATATATGTATGTATATATATATATATGTAAATATGTGTGTGTATACATTTATATATAGCATTAATAAAAGATATTTCTACTTATGTATTTATATGTACTGAAAATATATCCATGAATATAGTACAACATATAGGAAGCAAAGCTATGAAAACTTTTTACCTATAACCATACACCTTGAGGGATGAGGCTTTCAGCCTGGGGGCTCAGGACCATGGTCAGAGGGTACATCAAGTTCAATTGATATAACATAGTCTACAAGAGTATTGTTCCAAATCCTACTATGATGAGTAGCAACTAAGGTCTTAAAACCTTGTCATCTATGGTGCAACTATTGGTCTCTCCCCATCCAAAGCAAAGAAGAGTAAAGAAAATCAAAGAGCAAGGAAAAAATTTGTCAGTCTAAAAGGTTAATGAGCCAGTGAACCCGTGCACCCATGACCTTGACACAGAGATCTAGATGGTGCTCTGCCTCCACTGCTGACTAATCTGAAAGGGATCCTAACAGGAGGTCCAGGATAGAATGGGAGAAGAGTGTGGAACAAAACTAAAAATCATGAGAAAGACCAGGCTTACTAATCTGATAGAGACTGGTGTTACCCACAGACTATGGCCTTTAGACACTCTTCAAGTGTGGAACTGAACACACCCTGTGGATCAATTTTTAGCCAAATAATAGACAGGCCTCTAAGGTGAACAGTAACACTAGATGGTATATGCTCCTTAGAACCATCAACCATCGAGATCAAAAGGGCAACATTTTCCCAGGGATAAATCTCAGGAGCCAGGAATAGATAATAAAGAAGAACAAATGGAAAAGATAAACACAGTGAGGAAACAGGAAGAGTACTGTTACATTGATGAGATTGTCTTCAAAGTCACACACACAAAAAAAATTGTGGCTAAATTGTTGAATGGAAAATCAATTTGCTCTGTAAACTTTCACCCAAATCACAATAAAGAGTTGAAAAGAGAAAAATGAACTGACAGAAGTGAGAGGGGAAATGGGAAGAAACAATGGGCAACAAGAGACTCTCTTCCACCAATACATTGGCATCATCTTCACTGGGTGACAGTAGTTGAGGCCCAATGCAATGGTCATACACATATTCCAAGATGAAATTAAAGGAGATTTAAGTAGATGCCTTTTTTGAAAAGAAAATCTTGCATTGGAATGAGTGGGTCATTTGTGGAAGATGGAGAGAGAAGCAGCTCAGATTGAGAGATGATCAAAGAGCTATTGCATTAATATTAATAAAGTTTTTTTCTTTAAAAAATTACATAAATCCAATTTTATTTGTCCACTATTGTAAAAGTCAAGGAAAGGTTTATCTATGGAAGGAAATATTCTTTGTTGGTTACCAGGGGTGGGAGGGAACGCTGTTAGACAGATAGAGATAAGTATTGATTTGGGTGATGAGAAGGGCAATGTACCAAATCTGAATGATCAATATGGTGGCATTGAGGAAGAGAAAGACATAGAGAGGTACATGGGAGGTAGAGACAACAAAGATGAATCCTTTTGCACATACAGTACTGCATTGTCAGTGAAGGCAAACATGGGTATACAGGTGGATAGGTGGGTGGACAGACTGAACCATTAGGTATGTCTATGAAGTGGGGAGTGTACCCAAGAACATGTATAGGGCTGGTGGACAATGGGCCTATAAGTTTATGTGAATGATCAGAATTACCAGGTGTATAGTAGAGCTGACAAGGGGCAAGGTCGTGGTCACTGCTTGGTCACAGCCAGCTACCCAGAGGGACCAAGTAGTTGAACCTGTGGGCTTGGGACCATAGTCACAGGGGATATCAAGCTCAATTGGCATAACATACTATACAAAACATTGTTCCACCTCCTACTCTGGCGAGTAGCAACTGGGATCTTAAAAGCTAGCAAGCTGCCATCTAGATGCAATGATGGGTCTCTCCTCGTCCAGAGCAAAGAAGAATGAAGAAAACCAAAATTCATGGAAAAAATTAGTCCTACTGACTGGTACATCATCCGATCTGCAGCCTATATGACTATGAGACCAGAAGAACTAGATGGTGCCCGGGTACCACTGTCATCCGCTTGGAAGGGGATCTATGTAGGAGATCCTTGATAGAGAGGGAGAACAATGTGGAACAAAACTCAAAATTGTTTTGAGAAAAAAAAAGCAGAGAAGGGACCAGGTTTGCTGGTCCTATAGAGCCTGGTGGAACCACTGAGACTATGGCCCCTAGCTGCCCTTTGGGTCTGGAATTGAACCCACACCCATGGTTTCCAGCCAAACAAAAGATAGGGATATGTATTACCTGAGGTAGATACACTCCTTGGAGAGAACAATCATTGAGAAAGAAGGGCTGCTTATGCACTGGGAGACAGCTCAGGGAGCAGGAGTGCATGGAGGAATGGACACAGGGAAGAGGTAACTATGGGGAGGAAGTGGGAGCTGTTGCATTGTGGTAAATCGTGGTCAATGTCATGAGACAAAGTATATGTGAACTGCTGTATGGAAAGTGAATTTTCTCTGTAAATTTTCACCCAAATCACAATTAAAAAAAAAAAAAACCTAAGTCTAGACAGATCATCAAATGCATTTTGAGAGTTCACATACATGATGGCAATGGAAATTAGAGGCATTCAGGGAGGAAACAGAGGTTTTCATGATCAGTAAACCAAGCAAACCCCACTGCTGGCAATTCCAACTGACATCTACCCTAAAGAACAAAGTAGAACTGTCCACAGCGTTTCTTAGATTTCAATATTTCAGAAAATTTTCAGAAATGTACAAGAAATTTGGAGGATAGCTACTAGGCTAACCAACTGGAAGACATCTATATTAGTCCCCATTCCAAAGAAAGGTGACCCAACAGATTGTGGAATTATCAAAATATGTCATTAATATCACACACAAGTGTGATATTTCTGAAAATAATTTAAAAAATGGTTGCAGACATACTTTGGTAGAGAACTGACAAAAATTCAACCTGGAGAGGGCTGAGAACAAGATATATCAATGCTGATGACAGATGGCTCTTGGTTGATAGCAACGTATACCAGAAAAATGTTTACCTGTGTGAATTATTGACTATGCAAAGTCCTTTGACCATGTGGATCATAACAAATTGTGGATAACATTGGAAAGAATGGGAATTAGAGAACATTTAATTGTGCTCATGAGGAAGCTGTACATAGGAGCAAGAGGCAGTCTTTCAAACAGAGCGATGCTGTACTTCATGGTTTAAAATTAGGAAAGTTGTTTGTCAGGTTTTAACCTTTCACCATACTTGTTCAATTTGTATGCTGAGCAATTAAATCCAAGAAGCTAGATTGTATGAAGAACGATGTGGTATTAGGATTGGAGGAAAACTCCTTAATAACATTGTAGATGATACAACTTTGCTTGCTGAAAGGTAAGGAGACTTGAAGCACTTATTGATGAAGATAACAACTACAGTTTTCTGTATGGGTTACACCTCAAGATAAAGAAAACAAAAATTCTCACTAGTGAAATAAGCAAAATCATGATAAACAGAGAAAAGATTGAAGTCATCTGGGATTTCATTTTACTTGGATCCACAATCAACACCCATGGAAGCAGTAGTCAAGAAGTTGGACATCATATCACACTGGGCAAATGTGCTGGAAAAAAAAAAAAAGATGTCACTTGGAAAACTAAGCTGTGCCTAACCCAAGTCATGGTAGTTCCAATAACCTCAAATGCATTTGGGAACCCAATAATGAATAGGAAAGCCCACAGTAGAACTGATGCATTTTAATAGCGATGTTGGCAAAGAATGGTGAATGCTGGAAGAATGAACAGATCTGTATTGTAGGAAGTCCATCTGAAATGCTCCTTATAAGAGACAAGGGACAGACTTCATCTCTCAAACTTCGGTCAAGTTTTCAGAAGGGACCAATCCATAGAGAAAGAAATCATGCTGGGTAAAGCAGAAGGTGGGTAAGTAAGGGGATGAGTCTCAGTTAGATGGATTGACACAGTGGCTGAGATGATGGACTCAAGGTGCTGTACCCAGAGTCGCTATGAGCCATAATCCAATCACTGGCATCTAACAACAACAATCTTCCAGGAAAACTGGGACTCCTTTCATGAACAACCAAACCACTGCAGTCAAGTCAGTTCTAACTCGTAGCATTGCCTCATCTTCCTCCCAGAAAGCAGCTGGTGAGTTTGAAGCATTGACCTTCTGGTTAACAGCCACATGTCTTACCCACTACTCCATCCAAGTTCCTTTCATGAATACAAGTCTCTAGAAAAAGAGCACTCGTGGCATGATGGTTAAACACTCGGCTGTGAACTGAAAGGTCGGATAGTTCCAAGAATGGTCCCAGTGCTCTGTGAGGGAGAGGAGACCTGAAGATCTGTTCTCACAAAGGTTGAAACCAGGCAACGCTCTGGGCGGTCATGCCCTGTGCCACAGGGTGGCTGGGCATCAGAATTAGTTCAATCGCACACAAAACCAACACAAATCTCTAGAAATGATTATTCAATATTATAAATAATACCAAAATAATATCACCTTGTGTGTTGCTCCCCCAGTACTTAATATAATCCCATTTCTCTCAAGTACCATAAGAATGTATTGCTATATTTTCTACTTTCTCTGTAGTTAATGAGGTTGATACTATAATTGTACATTTTTATTTCTGTTTTACTCTGGGCTGTGGCTGTTTTTTAATGTTTTTATAGAATCTTTGATATTTTCACTATTGTTACAGGAATTTGTACATATTGTACATTTTAGCTCTTCATCTTAAATATTTTTTTTTTACATCTGAAAACTATTCAAATTATTTTTGAGATACAGAAATTGTTAAATTGTATACAATTCAAATTACTGCTTTTCTTTATTTTCTTTGCTTTTCTGCTTAGATATTACTATGGGAAGATGAATTTGGGCCAATAGGAGAAATCTTAACCATAGTACGGAGCATCAGCAGGAAGGATCTGGGCTGTGCAAGATGTTCCCTGTTAACGTTGCACATACAATTAATTTCTGCAAAGTAATATTTATCAAGTTATAAATTGCTTTCTTTAATAGTCATTGCAGATCCTTCAGCCTAGCTAGTTTTGTTAAGGTTCACCTTCTGTTCACAAAGACAGAAACAAATGTCCATACTCAATAAATTATTTCAAAGGCCAACTTACACGCATGCAATACTCAACCGAGCCTAGATTAGTAAGTGATGTGCTGTTCAGTTTATATACATTAAGACTTTTATTTTCAATGTCATAATTTTCACTTAAAAATTTTTGAAATTAGCAAAGCCTTCTATAAACAACACAGTTCACCATTAACTCTGTAATCGCGTATACCTTTGAATATACTTGCATAATAACACCCCATTTTTACGTCATAAAAATATGAGGTATTGACTGACCAATGAAAACATTCAGTTCCAATTAATTTCATAAATAGTTATGAAGTTCATACAGCTACACTCTACCTGCTGTACTACGTCCTATGCATGAGTGATAAAAGCAAAAAACACAAGAAACAAACAAAAAAACACATTGCCTTGCTGGAGGTTTCTATCTTGTGGACTAGTGAGAATATAAACAAAACAAAACATACACCATACCCCTCACCACACATAACCCATTAAAATATAGATGGAAGCCCAGCTCTTTAGGTTGAATAGTGAGAGAAAGACTTTGGGAAAGGTGGTAGCTAACTAAAATGAGAACTCAGCGTTGGGAAGGAATCAGGCCTGGGACAAAGACACAAGGTGTATGAAGGCACAGAGAACAATTCCTGGGGAGGTCTGAACTGGAAGTTAGCCTTTTACTTCGAAGGGCCTACCTAAAATAAAGATGTGGCTTCCCAAACAGGATTTTTCAAGTAAGTAAATATTGATCATTTACTGGTCATAACTAAAAATAAAAAGCAAATAACTTAAAGGAACCAAAGTGATCCTTTTAATTTTTTTTTTTTAATTCTTGTATTTTTTATGTAAACCATCCTAAAAATGTACGCAATGCTTTTCTTTATTGGCCAAATAAATCAAACATAAGTGAACTCTCTCCTGGTGACTCAGGCTCTTCATTATTAATATTCATTATTACAGCCTCTTGTAATGCCAATGTCCTTTAAGGAGATGAAGAACTCTTTTCTTCCATTAAAACTATCGGAAAGATTTATTGTTGCTATAATTTTTTGACTTTCCTCTCTCTCCGTTCAAACTCCTTTATTCTCTGCTGCATCAAAGTGTGCATTTTGGTAGAGTTGAAAACCAATCTATGATACACTAACGATGTCCAAGTATTTTAAAACAACTGTTAAATCAATACACTTAGTAGTACAAGTAATTCCTATCTGTGAGCCCTTAAATTGATTTGTTGAGGATATGTCTACTTCTTGTAAGAGGAGTAAATAAATTTTAGTGGACTAATTCTCTTACTGCACTTCTAAATTATAGATTTATAGACTGCTAGAACTAGGAGATCCTAAACTTCATAGGACCAAAACCCTGAAAATTAAACATGGCAAACTAAGCAATGGAGTGTCCTATATCATTATCACACTTACATATGTTTTGCCATATAGGAAAGAAGGTCTTTCAGAACACACATTACTTCGTGTTCATTCTTGATGTTCTCCATATAGAAAAGATCAGCCAGTGTGCAAAACTGGATGATTTACTCCAACTCCACAAAGAGAATATTTCTTGGTTAGCCCACTGGACATAGAGCAAGCTACAGCCAACCTGAAGTCATTCCAGGCCTGCATAAGTCAGCCTGACCCTCAGTTGAATCACAAATATTTGAACAATGATAATAGCAAAAAATGTGTTTGTTGTACAGTATTGATTCAATAGTCATTTTTTTACACAGGCAAAAATTGTGTACTCCTTAAATATTTGAATTTATTTAAATTTATAGATGAGAAAATTGAATCCTCAGACTGTGAAATAATTTTATAGTGCCTGAAACTGAATAATTGGCATTGATCTCTGCCCAAGAATATGGGGAAAAACAGGCATATCAGTAGTAGTGTAATGGAGCCAGAATGGAAAGACTGAGAAACCAATCATGAGAGTAGAGATGTGTGGGAAAGAGAGGTCTTTTGTTCAGTGCTAAGAATAGTGCATTAGGAATTGTGAATACATGAAAGCCATTGGACATTTTCACATGAGAATGATTAAGCATACATGTATACTTCTACCTGGAAATTCAGTTATGGATGCCATATTTATCTCGTATCTTCTGTTTAATCAAAATATCAAAAGTTTTCCTCTGAGCGCCTTTATTCAGAAGTGAACAAGTTGGTTCTTGAACAGAATCAAAGCTAATAAAAAATATTACTGAAACAAAATTATACTGAATTATTTGTCATCTGTAACACATTTTTTGTCTTAGTGATGTCCGTTTTTACTATCACGGACACTCAGAAAATGTGCAACATCTAAACAGACATTTGGCTGGATAACCAGTAGAAGGAACTTCATTGAAAGCACCCCAATCTCTACAAGTGATTCTATTGTATCTGGACTTGCTGAAATATTGCATTATCATTTCACACGGGAAAGAGTGGGAAAAGTCAAAATGTGCCCCACTTACCTAAAATGCATGCCTGTAGTTCTGAGGACTACTCAACCACTCCTTTTTCCAAATCAACTGCTTATATGCATGGGTTCACAGGAAAGACTATGCAGAGGACATACCGCTGGGTTAAGGTCACTGAGCAGAGTTAATTGGTCTACCAGTTAATAAATACCGTTGGAGGATGTTTCAACTTCAACTCTTGGCAGCTCTATTTAGGATGCAGGACGAGACACCTTGTCTTTAGCCAAGTGTTCCGTTTGCCAACTACCAAGGTCACAAAAACACTCACTCCCAATATCCTACTATAGTTACCTTTACAAGTTATGACAAAACATCTTGCTTTGAAATGTTACCTGAGATCAATACTAAAGTCACTACAATTTGAGGCGGCTGAAAATATGGCACCTTGTAATGTTCAAACTACATGTGTTCTTTTCCATCCACAGTCAGATTTTTTTTTTTTTTGGCTCCTTTTTATGACCACTTGGTAAAAATAAGATGGACCACCAAACCCAAGTTGGTTCTGATGACAAAATTGATGACGACACACACAGAACATGAAATGGTTTATTGCTGACATAACTAAGGGCTCTAGGAGGGGCAGGGCAGCTCTCCAAGGCAGATCCAAAAAGGCTTGAGAGAAGGAGGAAGAGACCTTGGCTGAGTTTTCAGCACAGTTAGGGAGCGGGAAAGGAGAGGGATCCCTGAAGGCAGGCAGGGGCCAGTGTGCTTTGAATCGCCCAAGGCCCACAGGAAGGAGGATCTAGCTTCCAGCTGCCCGGAGGAGGAGCGAAGGGAAAGAGGGAGAGGTGAGACTTAAGTGTCAAGAGTCAAACAGAAAAATGGTGTCAGACCCCTATTACGTTCCTCCATCATTTAAACAAGGAACTCTGGAAGCATAGTGATTACAGCAGTAAGCAGCTGACTGAAAGGTGGCTGCTTCGAACCGTTTGGAGAAAAATGAGGCAGTCTGCTCCAGTAAAGCTTACACCCTTGTAAATTCTATGGGGCAGTTCTACTCTCTCCTACAGGCTTGCTGTGAGTTGCATTCAACAACAAAGGATTTTATTTAAACAAATTTGTCAGACATACAAGTACTTGAATATCTACTACTGCTGTGTACAAGAAAGTAAGTGAGAAGATACTGAAATGACACTCAGAGCTGTGTGTGTTCTGGAAAGAAGGCCAGAAAGAAGTAATACATAATGGAGGCCATGGAAAGCCAGGACTTGAAGAGGCAGGACACACCCACAGGAGACCCTCCACAGAGGGCCACAGGTCACTGTTACAACCTCTAGTCTCTATTAACACATATGCCAAATAATTCAACATAATTTTCTGTCATAGTGATATTTTTTTCTGTTTGATTCTGTTTCAATTTCAAATTCTTCCTCTCTATTTTAACTATAAAAATCAAAACTGAAGGGGATACAGATCATTAAAATTGATTCCACCCATGTGGTCTCCTGAGATATCACCACAGTTGATCCCGGCATGAGTTAGTCATTTTACGTCATCACAGAACTCAGCTCTCCTCACCTTTCCTTTCAGATGGAGTGTTTTTTTTTTTTTTTTTAATTCTGATTTGGGAGAAGGTTTACAG
>NW_006921616.1:1817310-1822873 GCF_000298275.1 Orycteropus afer afer
CTTTATCCTGCTTCTTTGTGTGGACTGTGATGGTCTGTTGTCTCCGAGGCATTGTGGCATTGTTGTATTTAGATCTCTGTTAACTGTTTGTGAAGAGCAGTCAAAGGTGATTCAGGCTCTTCTTGGTGGTTTTTTATCATTGGCCCATTGGTGGAAAAGGAGATAGTGGCTCTCACTCATTAAGTGAAGTTGTTGTAGGAGGTGTGGGTGTAGTTGTGTCTTACGAGGACTGTTGCTGTCTCCCACTCAATTAGACACAAATTACAATTGAATAACCATCAAAAAACTAAAAGCCCATGGACAAAAAACACACAAAGTAATCACACAGGAACAGTAACCAAAAAAAGAAAAAAGGGAAAGAGAAGAAGAAAAACAAGAGAACCTGCAATATCTGGGGATAGGTCACTAAGAAATAAAAAAGTAGAGGAGAATAATGAAGGAAAAAAATGGGAAAAATGCAAAAAGAAAAACAAGGAATGGGGTTAAACATGAGAAAAAAAAATGGGGAAAAAAAAACTTAAATAATAATAATAATAATAAATTTCAACCAGGAAAAAGGAAAAGAAAAAATGCTGGGAGGGGAAGATTAAGAATAATAGTAAAAAGGACAAAAGTATTGATAATAATAGTTGTTTTAAAGCAGACAAATACAAGCAAACTAATCACCAGAAAAAAGAAAGTGAAAAAGAAAAAAATAAAAAAAGAGAGAGAGATTAAAAATAAAATCGGTGGAGGATAGGGCAGGGCATCCAGGCTCCGTCTGAGCACACAGACTGTGATGGAGTTCCTGTCGTCCCAGAAGGTAGGTGGGAGTGGGGGATGGCCACACCTCCATTCACCAAGCGGGTGTGGGATATAAGAGTAACAAGAGGAATGTCGTACCTTTTCAGTCTTGCATATCTGGAGAGTCCTTGGGGTTGCTGGAAAGCAGAACGTGTTCTTAAGCCCCAGAAATCTGCGAGAGTGCTGTCTCTTTAAATATCCAAAATAGTCAAGCCACTTTTAAATCTTCAAAATGGTGGCACTCTCCGGACAGGCAAAAGTCCACAGCTCAGCCCGACTTCTCTTCACCTTCTCCGTTTATTCCTCAGCCACCGGAGCAGTCTTCCATGCAGACCCTGGCTAGCAGGGCTGATTTTTAGGTTAATTCTTAAGTCCTACCACCACTCGGGAATCTCTAAGCTGTCTGTGCCGTCAGGATCACTCAGGATCACTGCCAGACAGCAGCTCCGTGTGTCTCCTTTTTTGGTATTTTCACACAAATTCTTCTGCTAGTTGGGGTTTATTCCACTTCTATATCCTTCCCTTCAAGGCTCAGGGGTCCAAGATTATCTTCTGTGTCTGTGGTAATTGGTTTTCCTTTTCTTTTTGAAGAGGGTTTGTGCAGTCTTTCTGCCTAGTCCGCCATCTTGCCAGAACTCTCACATGGAGTCTTGTACCCATTTTGTTCAGCAACACATCAGTATGCCTGAGCTCCAGCACAGACCCAGCGAAACCTCTCATGGCTCTCCCTGGAATTCCCAGTCCGTCATTTGCAAAACCCACTTTCTCTTTTCCAGAGTGAGTTTTATCCATCTTCTTTCTCTAACTAAACCCAGCTGTTCTCTGTGAATATTACTTCTCTTGTAGTCTTTTAATAAAAGTGCCTCTTTCTTTTCCTCAATGCCACATCCCATGCTCCATGTATCATAGGAGGTAGAGTCTGCTTCAGTTTTGCTTCTGGGTGGATGGTTGATGCATTCTCTACACACACACACAGCACTGTTGACGGGCACACAGTAACCCCTCTGTGCTCTCTGCCACCTTCCTTGGAATGTTGTAGCTGACGAAGTTAAGGGTGGCAATGTTTGTTTGATGGAAAATCTATGAGTTTTTTAACCCTCTCTTGTCTTTTTTCTATATTCCCCATTCCTTAAGTCTCCCAGTCATTATTGTTTCTTTCTTTTTTTTAATAATATATTTATATCCTTTCAAAAATAGAATATACAAAGGAAAGCTAAAGAGTTAAGGATACTGTCCTCGCATGTGCACTTGAAGCAAACTTGGGTGAAATTTTTCATACTGTTTGTTTTGAACAATTGACTGTTACCAGGCACAAGGAAAATAAAGATTAGTTGTTTTAAAAAGAAGGGAATCTTCAGGGAATTCACACGTTCTGTTGCGTTGTCCTTTGTGCTTTTTCGTCAGCTCAGAAAGTAAAGTACCTTAGCCACATTTGGAGCTGTTATTTCTCCTTAGTCCCTTATTCTGTATACAACATATTTCTGCAGCAATGTAAATATACAAGGTCGCATATGGTAAAGGGACTTTGAAATGCTAATGTCTGTTACATCAGAATGTAAGATGCTTCGGTGTCACTGTGAGCTCTGTGACAAGGAGACGTGCAGGTGAACGTGTTGAGGTTGAGGTTTTGAACCTTCTGCAGTTGGGCCACCTCGTAAGCGTCTTTCACACCCACTGGAAGGGCCCCTGGCTCCCGCGGCGCCACTGACTCAGATAAACACACAACTCCCCACTGCTTGGCCTCACAAGCCATCCAAGCAATTTTAAAATCAATTTGGTATTTGACAGGGAGCCATTGCAGTTCCCAGAGGAAAGCAGTGTCACGCTGAGGCCACTTAGTGTGAATAAAATTCTGACAGCAGCATTTGGCTCAAGTTGGAGCTTCAGCGGCAATTTTTTCCCCCCTTCCCTAAAAGGCTATTTAAAAAGGGGCCCGATGATGGTCTAACTTAGAAGTGGAAACAGCAAAACCTCTCGTCTCCGCATCAGCAGGAAGGCAGTTGGTGGATGTTTCTTCTTTTAAGGCCACAATAAAATTAAATTCTTGACAGAGATCGGAAATTATGATACAGTGACAAAGGTTGATTCCGAATTAACTGCCAAGTAGTTGGCCTAACATTAGATTCGGCAGAGATCGGAAGCTTCAGCAAAGAACATACATCATGCAGCAATTTTAATTCAACCATTCTGGCATTGGCTATGTAATTTAATATATCGTGAATGGTACTAAATCAATGTATTTTACTCTATGTATTCTTTTTACAATCCATGGAAATTGTATTTGGATTTAAATCACCAGCTATGCATTTCATAATCATTATTGCCAGTTGTAGTAGCAATCCTCTTGAATACTGGAAATTACATTTTTCAACTTTGATCTTAGTTATGCTGATAGTGTGATATTCTTCCTTTCCAACTTTTCAGAGACCCATCCCACTCGCTTCATTGACTCAGGCAAAAATACAACAGTGAATTTTTTTTTTTTCTAAATGGCTTCAATTTTTTTTTTTTTTTTTAATTTTCATTTAAAATGGTCTGAAACATTTTAGGATATACTTGTCTATAGTAGACAATTTCTGATTTTGAATATAAAGGAGCAGCTTTCACTACACCAAACTAAAGTTGCAATCAGTCAAAGGAAGTAAAGCAAACTCTGCATGTGAGCACATACAAAGGCACAAACACACATGCATTTGTGGAACTGATGTGCAGGTAGGGAAAAATAGGAGAGTATTTAGAAAGAAATTCCTTTTTTAGCTAAAAACACAAATGCACAAGCAAAAACAGCCCTTTTTCAGCATGAATTAGATTTTGCCAATCTGTGTAATGTATATCATGCAAACGATGTGTTGCTTCACTTACCTGTCTCATGAAGGAGAATGGAACCTGAGAGAAAAATTCAATAAAAAAAAGTCATAAACGATTCTCTCCCTGTCTCTCCCAGTGGTCGGGTGCACTGCAGTGGCATAGTTATAGGGTAGGGAGCTGTGAGTAAAATGATATGGTGAAACTATGAGTTGGGAACACACAAAACAAATAGGAAAAACACAAGTTAAGGGGGTAGTTGTCCTTATCTCCAGTAAATTACAAACTGATTCATTTTAAAGACTTTTGGGGCCCTTTGAAATTCTTGATGAACCTGAGGATCAGCTGTTCTAATAAAGGAGGCTGCTGAAATTTTCATATTGATTGCATTGAATCTGTAGCTCACTTTGAGGAGTATGGTCATACATATCATCATATCATAAAAGTATCAAGTCCTCTAATCTGTAAAAAATGTGAGATCCCTTTCAATTTACTTAGATCTTTCTTATTATTTTTTTTTTTTTTCCTATCTGTGTGCTATAGTTTTCATTGTACAAATCTCTTACCTTCTTAGGTAAATTTTCTCCTGGATATTTTATTATTTGGGATGCTGTTATCAATAGAATTGTTTTGGGTTGTGTGTTCTAAACATATCTCTTAGTTAGTTTAAACTCTATGTTAGTTCTAAACATATCTCTTAGTTAGTTTAAACATATCTCATACTTAGTTTATAGTGCATCTTCTTAAGATCATCTACAGAGTGGTTCTATCCATTACCCCTTAAAGTTTGTTTAAAACCCATGCATGTTAATGTGATGTTTTTTAATTGACTATAAAGCTGCGTGTCTACCAAACAGTAGAAAAGACATTACACTAGAAAATGCAGTCTTATAAAATGACTGAAGAAGAAGCATGTGAATTAAGTATGCAATGTCAACCTTTACTCATAATTTCCCCTCAGAATAACCAGAATTATCATTGGAAGTTTGTTGAATTATTCATGTTGCTCTCACACTACTTATTTATTATTCTAGTATTTTCTACATTATGTTATTTTAAAGATGTTAACTTTTCTACGCATGGAAACTAGTAGGTATATTTTTCTTCATTTGTAGTACATTTCTATTTAACTCTGCTTACAAAAATTCCAAGTGAGGATGTTTATTTTTGTTACACAGAAGAAATCAAGAATTTCAGTGTTTCTATGTGCAAGCTATATATTTAACATGGGGAAGGGAATATAGTAATTTCATGATATTTGACTTTCATATTTCCTGTGTGTTCCTTTCTACTCTGGACATTCATAATCACATAACTCAAAAAATCACAGAAGAAGAAGAGATCACTATGTTTAATTTTACTCAAAATATGGTATGCCTTCTTTCACTTTGTATTTAGAACCAAATCCATTAGCATCTATCCCTAATAATGAGTAGGATAAAAACAATAAAATTAACATACTACATTTAAGGACCAAACACTGTCAACTATATTTTGCAGTTCTAATAAAGGATAAATTGGCCAGTTAATAAAATGTAGCTTTTGTTTGTATTTATGTTTCATTTACTTATGTCATAGATGATTTTTACCTACATAAAAATAATGAATATGCAAGTACTTAGGTATAGTAATAATCACTTTGTTTGTCAAAACCAACTTCCATCAGTTTGTTACGCTGTGGTGCTTTGTATATTGCTGTGATGCTAGAAGCTATGCCACCAGGATTTCAGATATAGCAGGCTCACTCATGGTGGACCCATTTCAGAAGAGCTTCCAGACAGAGACTAAAAAACAAAACAAAAGAAAAAAAAAAAAAAAACATGGTCATCAAGTCAAGTCAATGGCAACTCATAGTGACTCTTGTGGATTGAACTGTGTCTCCTAAGATATGTGTCAATTTGGTTGGACCATGATTCTCAGTGGTTAAGATATGCATCAATTTGGTTGGACCATGATTCTCAGTGGTTAAGATATG
>NW_006921616.1:1822973-1823684 GCF_000298275.1 Orycteropus afer afer
TTCATTCTTCTTTGCTCTGGACAAGGAGAGACCCATCATTGCATCTAGATGGCAGCTTGCTAGCTTTTAAGATCCCAGTCACTGCTCGCCAAAGTAGGAGGTGGAACAATGCTTTGTATAGTATGTTATGCCAATTGAGCTTGATGTCCCCCATGACTATGGTCCCAAGCCCGCAGGTTCAACTACTTGGTCCCTCTGGGTAGCTGGCTGTGACCAAGCAGTGACCACAATCTTTCCCCTTGTCAGCTCTACTATACACCTGGGAATTTAGATCATACAAATACACTTATAGAACCATTGCCTGCCAACCCTATACATGGTCTTGTATGCTCCCCACTTCATAGACATACTTAATAGTTCAGCCTGACCACCCATCTATCCACCCGTATACCCATGTTTGCCTTCACTGACAACGCAGTACTGTATGTGCAAAAGGGTTCATCTTTGTTGTCTCTATCTCCCATGTACCTCTCTATGTCCTCCTCTTCCTCAATGCCACCATGTTGATAATCCACATTTGGTACATTGCCCTTCTCTTCATCCAAATCAATACTTATCTCTACCTAATTGTGTTCCCCCCCTCCCCTCCCACCTCTGGTAACGAACAAAGAAAATCTCCTTCTATAGATAAACCTTTCCTTAACTTTTACAATAATGGAATAATACAATATTTGTCCTTTTGTGATTGACTTATTTCACTCAGCATAATGT
>NW_006921616.1:1823784-1833042 GCF_000298275.1 Orycteropus afer afer
ATCAATTTGGTTGGACCATGATTCTCAGTGGTTAAGATATGCATCAATTTGGTTGGACCATGGTTCTCAGTGGTTTGGCAATTATGTAATGATACCCCATGATGTGATCTGATGTGATAAACTGATTAGTTATGAGAAGAGTAGGGTGGGTTGAAGACCCTTAATCCCATTACAGCCCAGACCCCATGTAAAAGGAGTCTCTCTGGTGAGATCTGCAAAGACTTTCATCTTGTTGTTTGTTGTTGTTATGTGTTGTGCTGCGGAGTTGGACCCAACTCATAGCGGCCCCTCCTTGGCTTTCTGAGGTGGTATCACTATGGAAGTAGATTGCCCAATCTTCCTTCCTTAGAAGAGAAAACAAAAAAAATAGGGAGAAGGGAGAAGAAAGGAGGGACCCACTACCACCAAGAAAAAAGAGGCAGGAGCAGAGCACATGCTTTGGACCCAGAGCCCCTGCGATGGGATCCTCCTAAGATCTCTGGAGAGAAAGGCTTTCCTAGAGCTGGAGCTCTGAACTTTGACTTCTAGCCTCTTAAACTATGAGATGTTTACTCAATCTGTATACTGAGCAAATAATCCAAGAAGCTGGGCTATATGAAGAAGAATGTGGTATCAGGATAGGAAAAAGAGTCATCAATAGCCTGTGATATGCAGACGACACAACCTTGCTTACTGAAAGTAAAGATAACTTGAAACACTTACTGATGAAGATCAAAGACTACAGTCTTCAGTATGGATTACCCCTTAATAGAAAGAAAACAAAATTCCTCACAACTGGACCAATAAGCAACACCACAATAAATGGAGAAAAGATTGAAGTTGTCAGGGATTTTATTTATTTGGATCCACAATCAACACTGATGGAAGCAAACCAAACCAAACTTACTGGCATCAAGTTGGATCTGACTCATAGTGACCCCTCTTTGGGTTTCCGAGGCAGTAGCACTACAAAAGTAGATTGCCCAATCTTCGTTCCGAGGAGTGGTTAGTGGGTTTGAACTGCCAGCCTCCTGGTTCATAGTCAAATGCCTTAGGCACTAGGCCACCAGAGCTCAAGAAATCAGACATTGCATTACACTTGAAAAATTTGTTGCAAACGACCACTTTAATGTGTTAAAGAGCAAAAATGTCATTTTGAAGACTAAAGTGTGCCTACCTAAAGCCATGGCATTTTCAATTGCCTTATACGCATGTGCAAATTGGACAACGAATAAGGAAGATGAAAAAGCGGGAATGGTCAGACTTCACCACACCTGCTCTGGTCACGTTATCAAAAGGGACCATTCCCTAGAGAAGGGTATCATGCTTGGTAAAGCAGAAGTTCAGCAAAAACACGTGGAAGACCCTCAATGAGCTAGATGGACACAGTGACTGAAAGGTGGGCTCAAGCATAGGGGGCATTGTGAGGACAGCTCAGGGCTGGGCAGTGTTTCGTTCTGATGTCCATAAGGTCACTAGGAGAAGGAGCCAGTTGGATGGCACCTAACTACAACAAGAAACTATGAGAAACTAAATCACTGTCTGTTAAAGCCATTCACCGAGCAGGCAGTGTTTCGTTCTGCTGTGCCTAGGGGCCGTTATGAGTCAGAAATGACTTGATGGCACCTAACAACAACACAGCAAAGCCATCCACTTGTGGTATTTCTGTTAGAGAAGCACTAGATGACTAAGACAGTCATCCTATAGAGCAGAGGAGAACAGCCCCCAAAGCTGTGAATCTTTATGGAAGCTGACTGCCTCCTTCTTCTCTCATGGAGTAGCTGGTGGATTTTAACTGCTGACTTTTGATTAACAACTTTAACCACTGCACCAACAGAACTCATTTCAGACTAAGAAGAAAGGCACAGCAATCAATTTGTGAAAACTAGTCAGTGAAAACCCTCTGTATTACAGCAGAATATTTTCTGATACAGTGATGGAAGATGTACCGCCCCAGTTGGAAGGCACTCAATATATGACTGGAGTTGAACAAACTCAAACAAAGGAAAAATCCCCTGTAACCCTCTTAAAACCAACTAATAGTTCAGTTAATGTAGTTACAAATATGTTGGCTTTGAGTCATATGCTTTGTAAAGAATTATCTTTACTGGATCAAAAGGAGCTCTGGTAGAACAGTGGGAAAGGCATTTGGCCGCTAACCAGAGAGGATCAAAGTGACAACATTAACTCAAAAGAATAGATAAGAACCTTGGGGCCAGTGAGTTTATATTAATAGAGGAGAAACAACTCAGGAAAGGAAGTGAGAATGATAGCACAATTGGAAGAATGCCGTTGGTGTCACTGCGCTGTACATGTAGACACAATGGTTGTACGGGGGCACGCTTTGCTGTGTGTAGTCTCAAGAACAGCAACAAAACACATTTTTTGAAAAGATGTGGATGGAGTAAAGCCTCAGGACCTTCAGTTGCCGATGTGACACGACTCAAAATGAGAAACAACAGCTGCAAATGTGCATTAGTAATCGAAACATGGACTGTACAAAGTATGAATCAAGGAAAATTGGAAGTCATCAAATATGAAATGGAATGCTTGGAGATCTATTATCTAGGCATTAGTGAGCCAAAATAGACTGATGTTGGCCGTTTTTAACCCAACAATCAGGCAGTCCACTATTCTGGGAATGACAAATTAAAGAGGAGTAACATTTCAATAAACTTCAAAAAGAACATTTCAAGATATATCCTGAAGTACAACGTGGTCACTGTTAGATTAATGTCCGTACATCTACAAGGAAGACCAGTTAACATGATTATTATTCAAATTTACCACCAACCATGAATGCTAATGATGAAGAAATTGAAGATTTTTATGACTTCAATCTTTTTATGCTTCAGTCTAAAATTGATCAAGCATGCAATCAAGATGTATACTAGTGATTGAAATGTGAATGCTGGAAACAAAAAAAGAAGCATCAGTAATTAGAAAAGGCAGCCTTCATGATAGAAGTGCTGCTGGAGATCACATGACAGAATTCTGTAAGCCCAGCAACTTATTCAGTGGAATTTTTTTAAAGAGAACCAGTATTACTATCAATATTCAATCATTATTGTCAATTACAATCATTTTTTTCTTTTCTTAAATGTTTGTGACTTTATTAATATGAAAAATAAGAGACAACATTTTTTTCAACAAGAGACCAAACACAAGAAGGAAGAACTATAGTCACTTTGGACACAGTGTATCTTTTGCACCATATGAAGGTAACACTTCATTTTGTAACTTCCCAGACCCTGGAAAGTTTACCCCTCAACTCCTGTCTAGCAATGAGATTGACTTCCTATCATATCTTTTAAAATAGAGAGATGTTCAAAGTCTTAGAGGCCTGCCTTTCCTCATACAGAATTTCTCCACACCTGCAGACTTTGCTCCCTTCCAGCCCATCTCTCATTGCTGCAAGAATTATTTTCTAATCTCTGTTTAAGATGGTGATAAGATGGGCTTTGTTACTCATGGATCTGTTCCGTTTCTTATAAGTGTTTTCATCTTGTTTATTCAGAATAAATTCCAGTCCTAGTTTTATTACAGAACGCTGCTGGTCATTTGCCTTCAGTATCAACCTGCTAAAATCAGTTCCTTGGTTATCTGAGCATGAGTCACTCTTTAAAAGGTTTGATAGCAAAATATACTGGGTGCTTTAAAAGCTGAGAATAATAGGGAAACTATACAACATGATGGTTAAGAAAACTCCAGGAGTTTCAGGTAATAACAAATTTTGAATTTCTGAAGTTTGACCATAAGGCAAATGAATGCAAATAAAGAGGAACTCGAGAGGTGGAGGAAGTTGCATGGGCAGAGTAAAGGAAGAATCAAAGTTATATTAACACGTAAGAATATCCTACATAGTTAGGAGATTTCTATAACTCCAAATGTCAATAAGCATATCCCTAAAATCAAGGTAGTATTCTTTCTTTGCAGATTTTCTAGAAATAGAAAGACATCAAATGAAAAATTGTCAGAATTTGCTTAAGAAAAATCTTTCATGTGCTTCTTGAGTGTAGAACCATGGGCAATGCTTCTGAACCATGTATTTTAATCTTTGCCCATGCTATGATCATAACTTAACAGTATACTTAATACAATAGTTCACCTATTCAACATGACCAGAGGGCAATTGGTCATTCCCCTATGAGCTCCAGGTGTAAAACATCTTTGTTGCACTTCCCTATGTTTCATGCTACCCCCTGAATCTGCCTATGATCTACACTGCCTGTGCTGAGGCCCTAACTCTATCAGAGACATAGTCTAACTCAGAATATAAGTGGATTTATTTGTACTACAGGTCAAATGCCTACTGTTCTCTTTCTGTGCAATTTATAAGTAATCATATGATCTATATCAGCTTTTTGAAAACATTTCTCTATTATTATTTTCTATTCTAGTTAAATCGCTGACCATGGAGTGGGGATATGATTATCCACTCAGAGGCAAAATACACATTCTTTTCAAGTGCACATGGAACATTTACTATCAGCCACATTTTGGAACATAAAATAAGCCTCAATAAATTGGAAAATTTCAAGTCATACCAGTATGTTTTTGGGCCATAATTATACTAAGTTAGAAATCAATAACAGAGAAATCCTTGGAAAATCTCTAAATACTTGGAAACTAAATAATAGACTTTTACAAAGTACATTTGATACATGAAGAAATGAAAAAGAAAATAAGACATTACTTTGAATGGAAGGGGGAAGAAAACAGTATGTCAAGTTTTAATATTAGAAAAGAAGAAACATCCAAATAAATAATCACCACCTATACCTCAACAAACTGGGAAAGGATGAAGAAATGAAGCACAAAATATGTAAGAGAAAGAAAGGAATAAAGATCAGTGCAAAAATCATTTAGCAGAAAACAGAAAACTATAGGAAAAAATGAATACATCCAAGGACTGGAAAATGATTTTGAGAATAGTAAGGATGACAAATTTCTAGTCAGACCAACTAGGAAGGGGAAAAAAAAAGACACAAATTACCAATATTAGGAATAAGAAAGGAGCTCTGGTAGCATAGCACTTGACTGCTAACCAGAAGGCTGGCGGTTCAAACCCACCAGCCACTCCTCGGAAGGAAGGTTGGGCTATCTACTTGCATAGTGATACTGCCTCGGAAACCCAAGGAGGGGTCGCTATGAGTCCGGGCCAACTCATGGTAAATAACAACAACAACTAACAACAACAGGAATAAGAAAAGTAGCATCAGTACAGAATCTACAGATGTTAAAAGAAAATATGATAAACATACTTATCCCTGTAATTGTGACAACTTAGATAAAATTGAAAAATGAAAGACAAAACTTCCAATACTCACTTAATAAGAGATAAATCTAATAGTCTCATACCTCTACAAGAAAAGCTAAGCTATAGACAAATAGGAGTCTCTGGTAGCATAATGGCTAAGGCACTTGACTGCTAACCAGAAGGCTGTCGGTTCAAACCCACCAGCCACTCCTTGGAAGGAAGGTTGGGCAATCTACTTCCATAGTGATACTGCCTCAGAAACCCAAGGAGGGGTCGCTATGAGTTGGGTCTGACTCGCCGGCACATAACAACAACAGCTTCCATAGTGACAGTGCCTCTGAAGACCAAGGACACCATTATTTGAAGATTATTCGAAGGTATTTTGTGTGTAACTTCTAAGTCTTCTGTCTCTAAAGAAAACATTTTAGTTTTTTTTATTTGTTTTTATATTTCTACCTTATGCTTGCTCTTTCAAACTATTAATTTGGATACTCATTTTCTTTCATTTAAAATAATATTTTAATGCAAAAACATATTTTAAATTCAAAAGGATATGGTTTTAATGGGATCCACCTTTTTTGTTATCTTTTCTCCATTGGTGTTACTATAATTCCTCTAGCAGTTCTTATTCTGGGCATATCGTCTAGATAGGGTTAAGTTTGGAAAAATCTTATGTTTCTGATCAAAGAAAATCTAAGGAAAACAATTCACAAGAGGGTGGGTCACTTTGATTCACTGTTCCTCGTGAACGTGAAACAATGATATTCTGAGTGTCAACTTCCCACCATTCTCATCAAAGTGGCCCCTCTTTTTCTTCTCTCTTCCTGGGATCTTTGATGAACACACATACATGGAAAAATGCATGTTATCAAATTACTGAATAATACAGTTATATTCATTATTTCCCCCTAAAGAGAATTATTATGATCTGAATGCCAATTTACAACATAGATTTCTTTTACACTCAACAGTTGATGCCCATTTTTCTTTGCTTTATCATTAGTTATTTTTATTTTTGCAATGTTTCCTCCCCTGCAAAAATAAAAATAAAAATAATTTTGCTTCATATTTTACTTCATTTTATTTCCTCCAATTTTTAGTACTCTCTTTTGCATCTTACAAAATTTGATGTCTTGATTGTGTTGCTTATATAGGGAGCTGCAAGAAGATGTCAGTCCATGTAGTTATTGACAATATCTGTAGTGACACAGTTTTATGTAGAGATGTATTTGAAAGCTCTTGTGTGCAACAAAGGAATAAGCCTTTGCTATTCTGAAAAAAATATTTCTGAGTCACCATTTAAGAAGACGCATGGTAGCAGTTTGATAGTTTATTAAGTGTAAGTGCTCAGATAATTTCAAGAGCAGGCTTCAAGTCTCTGAAGATGCATCATGATTGATGAGTGAACTTCAATTTTAAGGAATAGTCACAATGCAAAAGTAACTGAAACATCTCCATCAAGAACCCCACAGTTCGGCTGGTAAAATAAGGCCTTAGAGTGTATGATGCTCCTACCTAACCCCTAGTTGATGTGAGAGTGAGAAGAATTCCCAGTCACCAACTAATGCAAGTACTGATTGATAGAAGGGAGATTTACAACTAGAGTAACAACCTGGGGGTCAAAATGACTCAGGGGAACAGAGCTCATTGTACTTAAAAGAAAACAAATACCTAAAAGTGTGTTCATTATTAAATTTATGTATTACATGTCTTGATGTTTAAAATTTTAGAATTACTTATGTAGCAAAATACAGTCATTACTTCAAAAAGTGTCACGTAGGACATGTAAGAATGATGATTAAAAATCTAATTCTCATGAAGAAAGTTGTTGTTAGAAGCTGTTGAGTCATTTCCAACTCACAGCAACGTTGTGTACATCAGAAAGGAGCCTTGAGCAGTCCTGTTCCGTCCTCAGAACGATTGCTGTCTTTGAGCCCACTGTTGCAGTTCCTGTGTCAATCCATCTCATTGGAGGTCTTCTCTTTCACTGACCATCTCCATCCCCAAGAAGGATGTTCTTCTCCAGAAAATGGTCCTTCCTCATGACATATCACAGGGCCTGAGACCAACTCTTGCTGTCTTTGATTCTAAGGAGCATTTTGGCTGTGCTCCTTCCAAGACAGGTTATAGAACTCCTCTGTTGTGTTAATTAGGATTAAGTTCATCACACCATGATACTGACTTAGATTTGTTTGTCTTTTTATAATGGAAAATACCTCCAGGACTGGATTGAGGGTGAGAATATCTGTCAAGGAAATGTAGTGCTTCCTGTTGCCCTGTGGAAATACACAGGGTGCGGGGCCATTTGGGGTGTTTGCTTGGGTGATGATGTGCAGTCTCAGAGAGCAGAGTGCTCTCTCAAAGCAGTAAATCTTTCTTGTCCTGATAGTGGCATGTGGAGTGGCTAGGTAACTGCATGCAAAATGCAGTACACTTCGAAGTAGTGTTTTCAACTATATATATATATATATATGAATCCATTTTTTTTAATTAATGAAATCATAAATATAATGGTGAGATTATGTCAAACATAAGACATACAAAAGCAAATATTGAATGAGCAAACAAAAGAAGAGAACGGGAAGCTCGACAATATAGATTGATGTAGCCACGGTGCCTGACAGCTGGGGCTGTGAGGTAATCCTTAGTACCCATGTCTAACTCCCTGCGTGCCTCTGATCTGCAGAAGACAAGCCCTGTTGTGATAGAGCAGCTGTCTTTGTGGATGGGGCTGTCGTTTCTTCTGTGCACAGCTTATACATTTTCACTACTCACAAGAAAAAAAAAAACAACTCACTGCTGTCCAGTTGGTCCTGACTTATAGCAACATTTCCTTGGGTTTCTGAGGTGGTATCTCTATGGAAGTAGACTGCCTGGTTTTCCTTCTGAGGGGTGGATGGTAGATCTGAACCACCAGTCTTCTTGTTAGCAGTTGAATGCCTCAGGCACTATGCCACCAGAGCTCCTTCTCTATTCACAGTATCTTAGAAAACCTTACAGAAGAGAGTTCAGAAAAACCTATGGACATTGTTTACCTTGTTCTTAGGCTAAAGGTGGTAGAAACAGCCTAGATACAGAGTTTTCACTGAGAAAGTTACAGTTCTTATAACACCTTTACATGCTCTGTCACCCAAGACATACCCTGCCCAGGTACATCATATCTCATACCGTAAGCATCCTGAACACAAATAACTCTGATCCATGCTACTGAGCAAGAGCTTGGGTGGCACAGTGGCTAAAGCATTCAGCTGCTAAACAAAAGGTCAATGGTTCAAACCCTCCAGGAACTCTGTAGGAGAAAGCTGAGTCACTCTTCTCCCTTAAATATTAATAGTCTTGGAAACCCTATAGGGAAGTTCTACTCTGTCCTATAGGCTCACTATAAGTTGGAATCAACTTAGTGGCAGTGGGTTTTTTATTTTTTATTTTTTAATGCTACTAAGTGGAAGCAAATCTCTCCTAAATTGAGGAGCTGAAAAAGAAATGCCGGCAAAGGGTGTCCACAAAATAAGTTGAGAGAAGCAGAAAATAGAGCAAAAGAAACAAATAGTATCAATCTGTGCGATAGTCAATGAATAGATGACTGCATGGGTGGATAGGTGGATGGATGGATGCTTGCATGCCCCGGAAGCATGGATGCCAGGCAGACCTTCAAGTGCCCTTTACGCTCAAGGTCTTAGCCCACAGCATTGTGAGCAAAGCCAGGTGATTCAAATTCAAATCGTGCCCCCCCCAAACTTCCAAGTCCTCAGTGCTTTAGTTCTGTGTCCTTAAAGAACAAAGTGAACTGAACAATCAGTTTTGACTGAGTCTTTGTTTGGTGTTTAAACTCATATATATATACAAATGGAGCCCGGGAGGCACAGTTGCTTAGCACTCAACGGCAAAGCAAAAGTTTGGCATTTTGAGCCCACTAGGAGCGCTGGTGGGAGCTCTGGTAGCATAGTGGCTAAGACACTTGCCTGCTAACCAGACGGCTGGCGGTTCAAACCCACCAGCCACTCCTCGGAAGGAAGGTT
>NW_006921616.1:1833772-1837762 GCF_000298275.1 Orycteropus afer afer
CTAAAGTGACATGGGTCAATGCATTTTTTTTCAGTGTTTCCTCCCCTCCCTTCCAATCCCTGACAACAAACAAAGAAAGTTTCCCTCCATATATAAACCTTTCCGTGACCCTCCACAACAACGAACTAATACTATATTTGCCCTCTGAGATTGACTTATTTCAAGCACATAATGTCCTCTGAGTTCAGCCATATCATGAAGTGTTTTGCAGACTCTACACTATTCTTTAGTGTTGCATAGCATTCCATTATGTGTATGTACCATAGTTTGGTCATCCACTCTTCTGGTATAAATCTTAGAGATAAGTCCCTTGCCAGACATGTAATTATCGAAAAGTATGAATTCGCTGCTGTCAGTTTTGTTATGTGCTTTTTGATGGTGTCAATTTGTTTGTTCTATATAATTTCCATGCTGAGCTCGTTTTGTTTATGAATCATGTTATCACTTCCTTGATATTGTTTCAGTATTTGCTAAATATTTATGCTGTTCCTCTTTTTTGATGTGAAGTTTTATCATTTTTCTTTGAGGTTACCGTGTGATTTATAGTTTTCTTTCCAAGTTTAGAACAGTCCATTCTATCTTGTAGTTGTCTTGACTTCCCTACGATCTAAAAGTTCTGTAACGACACAGTTTTTTACCTCTTTTTTGGTAGTTGTCCTCATTTGTCAATTGATGTCTCTGGTTCCCTGTTCACAAACTTACAGGCTTATTTACTTTGGATACTTCCATAGCTGGGTTGGTTTCTTGGTTATGTCATCATCTGTGCTAATAATCAGTTGTTGGCTGTTGTTTCTTCTATGTCCAAAGGGCACCCTTTAGCATCTCTTGTAAGGTTGGTCGGTTTTAACCAATTCCCTTAATTTCTGCTTATCTGGAAATGTCCTAATTTCACCATCATATTTGAGGGACAATTTTGCTGGGTTCATAATTCTTGATTGGAAATTTTTCTCTTTCAGGGTATTATATATACCATCCCACTGTCTTCTCACTTGCATGGTTTCACTCAAGAAATCCAAGCTTAGCTTTATTGATTGCCCCTTGTAGGTAACTTTTTGTTTTCCCCCTGCTGTTCTCATGATTCTTTCTTTGTCTTTGGTTTTGATAATGATATGTCTGGGTGATTTTTCTTTTGGGGTCCATCCTGTTTGGGGTTTGTTGAATATATTATTGGGGTTTGAGAATATATTCCTGAATGGATATATTCTCATTTTGCATCATACCAGGAAAATTCTCTTCCAACAAAACTTTGACAATTTTTCTGTAGTTTTATTTGTCTCTTCCTGTTCTAGAATTATGGTTATGTTACACACAGATCTTGAATCCCAAAAACTACCAAGGAGCTGATTCCACTGCAAAAGCATGTTGTTGTTGTTGTTATGTGCCGTCGAGTCATACCTGACTCATAGCGACCCCTCCTTGGGTTTCCGAGGCAGTATCACTATGGAAGTAGGATTGCCCAACCTTCCTTCCGAGGAGTGGCTGGTGGGTTTGAACCGCCAGTCGTCTGGTTAGCAGGCAAGTGTCTTAGCCACTATGCTACCAGAGCTCCCTGCAAAAGCATAGGGGTTGTTTATTCAAGCTCGAGCTCGGACCCCCAACCGTCACCGATGCAGTGGTTCAGGATTGAGAGCCCCGAACTCAGGGGTAATAGGATTTTTATAGGGGTTACAGCAGGAATGAGGAAGTTTCAATCAGAAAATTACAGGATTGGTTAACATTTTTCAAATTGCAAGTTAGCCCTACTTGATTGGCTCTGTGTTGTGGGTCGAAGCCCTAAACTGCTGTTTCTAATATTTTAGGTAAGGTATTTCCTTGCTGTTTACTGACTGGTTGTTGCTAGGGGAGTATCGATGGGGTGAGGGTAGTCAGGGCTGCTTGTAGTTTTTCCGGTAACTAGAGCATGGAGTAAATGCTAAGGCACATTATTGTAAAATGGCTATATACAGGGTATTTTATATAAAAACATGTTCTCACAGTTACATGTACGTTATTCCTTTTGATGGTATCCCACATGACCCTTAGGCTTTCTTCATTTTGTTTTGATCTTTTTTCTTTCCAAAAAAGTGTTTAGGTATTTGCCTTCAATCTCACTAATGCTATCTTCCATTGATTCAATTCTGCTTCTTTGCTCATTCAATGCCTTATCTCTTTCTGAAAATTTAGTATTGACCTTCTGGATTTCTGTGTGTAGATTTTGTATCATTTCTAATTTTTCATTTGTTTTGTTATTTTGTTCTTGTATTGTCTTTTGCAATTTTTCTAGGCTTTTCTCTGTTTTCCTTGATCTGTCTCTCAATTCATTGAAGACACCTAAATATAATTCTTTTAAATTCCTTATCAGGGAGTTCCAGGGCTACATCTTCCTTAGGGATATATTTTGGGTCTGTATCCTGGTCCCTTGTTTCTCCTGCTTTATCTTGCTTCTTTGAGTGGACTAAGATGCTATGTTGTCTCTGAGGCATTGTGACATTTTTGTGTTTGTTTCTTTGGTGATTGTATATTGGAGTAATTGCCCATGATTTTCATTTTCTTTGTATTGTTTTTATGTTATCTATGAAAGCAGGGTAACTGTGCTGTGGTTCTCTATTTGCTAGTGGTTAGCACTTATACAGTCACCACCTATCTCCTTCCCTGTTGCCAGCCTCTCATATTTCCCTGCCAACTTTGGCTAACAGAGTCTATTCTTAGGTCCCTGGAATCTGAAAGAGAATGCTATCACTTTAAAATCCAAAATAGTTGCCACTTATAAAGATTCAAAATTGCTATGCCCTCGGTCACTGTGTTGTTGTTGTTATGTACGGTCGAGTCAGACCCAACTCATAGCAACCCCTCTTGGGCTCCTGAGGCAGTATCACTATGGAAGTAGATTGCCCCATCTTTCTTCTGAGGAGTGGATGGTGGGTTTGAACCGCCAGCCTTCTAGTTAGCAGCCAAGTGCCTTAGGCACTATGTTACCTGAGCTCCCTTTAAATATCCAAAATGGCCACCACTTGTATACATTCAAACTGGCTGCCACTTGTAAACATTCAAAATGGCTGTACCCTCGGTCATCTTAAATATCCAAAATGGCCACTGCTTGTAAACATTCAAAATGGCTGTGCCCTTGGTCACTTTAAATATGCAAAATGGCTGTCACATGTAAACAATCATAATGGCTGCGCCCTCTGGACAGCTGAAAGTCCACAGCTCAGGTTGTCTCCCACCTTGTTGTTTCCCTTCCTAGTCATAGGCCACCAGCACAGTCATCCCTGCAGCCCTTGCTGACCAGGGCTGATCTTTAGGTCAATTCTATGGTCCTTAGCCACTTGCAAATATTCAGGTCCCTTCAGAGTAGCTGACAGTCCACTGTTCCAACTGTCTCTGTACTCACTTTTTTCATTCAGGTATTCCATTAGTTGGTGCCTAATCCACTTCTGTATAGTAGTTCCCTTCAAAGCTCAGAGCTCCAGGATTATCTTCTGTGTCTCTGTCAATTGGTTTTTCTTTTCTTTGTTGAAGAGGGTCTGTGTCACTTGTCTGCCTATTCCCCAATCTTACTGGAAGTTCCAAGGTTATAATTCTTTAGGGAAATAGACTGCCTCATCTTTCTCCAGCAGAGCAGCTGGTGGGTTTGAACTGCCTACCTTTTGCTTAGCAGCTGCATGTTTTAATCATTGTGGTTCCAGACCTTGATATGTATATAGAAATGAAGAGCAGATCACCTTCTACTAAATATACTAAATGGATGGAGTATAGTAGACCAACGTTAAAATTTACTTAGGAATATATTGTTCTTAAAATTTAAATTAAAGCACTTATGTTTATATATATATGTATATATAGGAGCTCTGGTAGATAGTGGCTAAGGCACTTGACTGCTAACCAGAAGGTTGGCGGTTCAAACCTACCAGCCACACTCCTTGGAAGGAAGATGGGGCAATCTACTTCCGTAGTGATACTGCCTCAGAAACCCAAGGAGGAGGGGTTGCTATGAGTCAGGTCCGACTCAAC
>NW_006921616.1:1842247-1857407 GCF_000298275.1 Orycteropus afer afer
TGATCTACTTCCATTGAGATACCACCTCAGAAACCCAAGGAAGGGTCACTATGAGTCAGAATCAACTGAGAGCAGACACAATTATAATATGTATATATATTTTATAGAAATAACTTATGGTATAATAATAGCAATTCTTCAGCTCATTCTCATCCACTAACTAACCCACAAATAAAAGGAGCCCTGGTGTCTCAATGTTTAAGCACTCAGCTGCAAACTGGAAGGTGAGCAGTTCAAACCCACCAGCTGCTCCATGGGGAAAAGACCTTGTGATCAGGCTCTTTAAAGATTATGGACAAGAAAAGCCTATGGTTTTACTCTACCGTGTGGGGTTGCTGTGAGTCTGAGTGTTCTCGATGGCACACAACAATGAACTCTAGCACCAAACTCTCTGTCATCCAGTCGATTGACTCATAGCGACTGCTCCTTGGGTTTCCGAGGCAGTTTCACTACAGAAGTAGATTGCCCAGTCTTCCTTCCGAGGAGTGGCTCGGGGGTTTGAACCACCAGCATTCTGGTTAGCAGTCAAACGCCTTAGGCACTATGCCACTAGAGCTCCCATAACAACAATACAACCTAAAAATAATGTGTATCTTTTATTGTGTATAATTATTCTTTTACTTTAGATTTTGACACCAATAGTTTTGGAAATCTTATTGCATTGTTCTTTGAGAACTTATAATGACTTCTTAATTAATAATACACAGAACTTTTTATTCTTCCTCTGTTGCATTAGATTGGTTTATAAATTAAATAGAATCCTAAATCCCACATTTGTGAGAATTGTTTGAGGAAGTTTTCAAAACACTGCCTTTCCATACAAATGTTCAAAGTGACTCCTTGAATAAATGCCACTGTCCTATGTCAACTGTAATAGATTTTTCTCTCTGCCTCCTGGTGGATGTTTGGCTGAGACAATTCTTCTCTCCAGCTGTTAATCCAACTCTGATGAAAATTCAAAGCAAATTGACAAGTGAATGGAAACAGATGGATGATGGAGCTCCAGCGATGTCTTCCTCTGAAATGTGACTGATAAAAAAAAAGACAGGTTTCCACTGGAGTTAAAGGAGAAATGATTTGGTGTTTTATTTCCCAGGGGTGAGTATGTTATATGCTAGTTTTTTGGTTTATTTATTTATTTTTTTTCCCTCCCTTTGAGGAAATAGATCCTATTTATGAATAATACCTTTTGAAACCTCAGCATTCATTTGATACAGAAAATAAAGGCAGTGCATTTACAGAAAGGTTATGAGTGTGTCACCGAAATCTGCTGGCCTATATTCTATTCCTTTAAAATTGGCTGTAGTTGAATGAACATCAGTCATCCAAGTAAGAACTTTATCCCAGACTACAACATGTGCTTAAGAGTTTATTCCCAGCTGTAACTCCCAATTCCCTGCTAAATTCTAAGCACTGAAAAAAGGCCAAGTCTATCCACATTTAGTAACTCTCTTTTTCCCAATTTGTGGTGCATAGCATCTCACATAGCACACTGACTACTCCCCCACTTGGGTTTCTCTATGAAGTGTGAAAAGTGATTTTCCTAAAACTTTTATCAAATGAGCATAATGGAAGACCACAGTAATACCTTTTGAAAAAGTGCTTATTGTTTGCAATATAAAATTTCTTTCAAATATTTTTTAGCAATTAATGTTATATTAGAAATTATCTTCAAATATACATTCCCACCATTATAGGATTTTTTAGACATATATTTTGGATTGCATGATTTATAAGTGTACTTTTGTCAGTAGAACAAAATGCTGTTTATTGAAGATTAAAAAAAGAAATGTGGCATAAATCTATCATCACATTAGGTAAAAATAAAAAAAAAATACAATTAATCCCATTTCAATGAAGAAGAGGCGATATCTCATTTAGTTTTACACAGTAAACAGCAGCAGCTTCATGCCATGTGGTTGTATTCTCAGACTTTCACTTTCCAAATTAAACTGACCAAATTTCAGCTTTAAGGCAGGAATCAGGTACGGAACTACAGGTGTGCACAACAGGGATCCAAAGAGGGGCTGTAGGCCGGACAGAATGAAGGAGTGAGCATGGGGAGGCCAGTGGTGAGCTCCGACAACCTGCACTTCATTAGGAGTCTCTGCGCTGTGCAAACGATCCAGGCACTCGGCTGCTAGCTGAAAGGTTGGAGGTTTGAGTTCACCTAAAGGGACTGCAGAAGAAAGGCCTGGTGATCTACATCCATAACGCCAGCCTTTGAAAACCCGATGGAGCACAGATCTTGGTACAGATGGTGTCACCATGAGTCAGAAGCAACTCAATTCTAACTGGGAAGACACTTCATTAAAGAAAGATATTCAGCAAGCTTTGCGTCATTTCAGACAGATCTCTTTAGAACTAACCTCTGCCTCTACTGCATTCTCACACCACTTTGAAGATGTAACACATCTCACATAGTGTCAAGGCCGTCTATGGTTTAATCTCCATCCATGTCTTAATTATTTTCTATTCATTACTATACCCTGTGAAAGAATAGGCAGCTAAGACATTGTTTAGTACAGTGCACCCATTTCAGGAATAAATAGAATTATTATACAGTAAAACCTGCAAAGTCTGGAACTAATGTAACATAGAAACCTATCAAAAAAGGAAACTTAAATATTTTCTACTAATGGAGAGTGATGAAAAAGTGGAAAAACTGTAACTTCTTAAAGGTGGTAAAAAAAAAAAAAGGCAGTCTTTTCAAATTCTGACTCTCACAGGTTTCACTGTTGTGGTAGTTATGTTTGTGTGTCAACTTGGATGGACCTGGTTGAGTGGCTGGGAAGCTGGTGGTAGTTATTCTCAATGATGAGACTGGTAATCAACTCCATGGTGAGATCTATCACAAGCAGCTGTGTAGCTGCCTTTGAGATGTGGTCTGCTTCCTGTATATAAGGAGAAGTTTTGAGAATGGTCTCTAGCCTTTGGCACGCTTGGACCCTGCATGTAGCCATGTCATTGCTCAGCAGCCTTCCATGCTCTGCCAACCTTGGGACTTCCAGTGGACTTAAGTTAATGGCATTAATGGCCTGCTGTGTGGTTTGCTAACATTGGGACTGTGCCTTTTTACTTGTCAACCTTGGGTTTGTCAGCCTCAGCAGCTAGCAGCTGTGAGTGAAGAAATGCCTCTAGCTCCAGTGGTCTGGGAGCAAGAGGCAGAGCTGGACCCCAAAGCTGAGGGGCTTTCACCCAGCCCTTAGAGCCTGGCACCTTGAATTTGGACTTAAAGCCTCCAAATTGTAAGAATAAACTCCTGTTTGTTAAAGACATCCCGTTTGTGGTATATTCTTGTCAGAGCGGCACTAGGTAACAACTGTACCAACTACTCATATGGCACAACTTTTATCATGGTGAAACATACACTACTCCTGTACCAATACTGTTTGTTATCAATATTATGACAAAGCTAAATAAATGGTGGAATTACAAACAGGGTCACCAAAATTAACACTTTCAGGGACCTGAGTGTAACTGGTGAATTCAGAAAAGAAAAAAAAAAAGTTTGTTATATTTCTATAGATCAGAAATAAATTTATTATGAAATTGAAAATATTTATATGTGTGTTCATTACTCATCAAATATGATGGAACACATATATTGTTCTGGATACTTCAGGATCTGAATTTGGCATAAAACAAAATATCACACATGAAACTAAGTGGGAGCAAACAAAATAGGAGTCCATTCAATACCCGAGACCTTGTTAAGTAAGTGCACTCTTGCAAGACAGACAAGCCCTGTGCTGGGTGAATGAGTACCTCCTCAACACCCTAGAGAGGGCCAAAGTCTAGGGGTTGGAACGTCCCTTTCCATAGGTGCACTTTACCAAACAGTAATTGGCACCTATAGATAAATAGGAGCCAAGTAGGAAAAAAAGCCAGAAAAATGTGGATTATAACTACTATACAGAAAACTAAATCAAATTAAACTAAACCACCAAAACACACAGGAATGTGACCACAAAACTGGATGAACACTTTAAGTTAAATACGTAAGTGTTCTCCATAAGATCACATCGAATGTATCCTACTGTGGCAGTTAAGTTTTTGTGTCAACTTGGCCAAGCCTGGTTGAGTGGCTGGGCAGCTGGATATAGTTATTCCCCATGATGAGACTGGTAATCAACTCCATGGTGGAATCTACAGTGAGCAGCTGAGTAGCTGCCTTTGGGTATGTGGTCTGCTTTCTTTATATAAGTAGCAGCTTTGGGAATGATCTCTAGCACATGGCATGCTTGGACCCTGCATGTAGCCACATCATTGTTCAGCAGCCTGCCATGCTCTGCCAACCTTGAGACTGCCAATGGACTTAAATTAAAGGCCTGCTGTGCGGTTTGGTAACATCGGGACTGTGCCATCTTATTTGACGACCTCGGGCTTGTTAGCCTCAGCAACCAGTAGCTGTTTAGGTGAAGAAATGCCCCTAGCTTCAGCAAATGCAGGTCACTTGCCGGGAGCAAGAGGCAGAGTTGTAGCCCAAGGTTGAGGGGCTTTCACCAGCCCCTAAAGCCTGGCACTTGGAACTCAAACTTCTAGCTTCCTGACATGTAAGTGAATAAAACTCCTATTTGTTAAGGCCATCCCATTTGTGATATATTCTTGTTAGAATGGTGAATGTTTACTTACTTTTAATGTAATTTTTTAAATAAGTTGGATTGAAATCTAATTTATTTACAATTACTATTTTAGTCCATCTTTTTTCTCCTCTCTGCCATTTTAAAAATTATTTTAAATTCCTTTTTATCTAGCACCTACAATATGTTGTATAATTTAAAAAGTGTACATTCACAAGGATAATAAACAGCTTTTTGTGTATTACATAAATTTTATAACAGAATATTCCCAATGTATCCTTCCCATCTTTTGTGCTATTGTTGTTGTTTTCAAACATTTCATGCAAAAATTTCTATTATTTTTATTATAGTAGACATTCAGTTTTCACTTAAAGGTTGAGAAAGAAAAAACAATATTTTATCTTCATAATTATTTTAACGATTTACTTCCCTCCTCATTTATTTTGTAGATTCATATTTTTTGTCTTAACATTGTATTGCTCTGCCTGAAGAACTCCTTTCAACATTTCTGTAGTGCATATTTTTGATAATGAAACCTCTCAGATGTGGTTTGTCTGAAAAAGTCTATTTCCACTTTTTTAGAGAATAATATTTCTACTAAACATAGAATTCAGTGATGGCAGAGATTTTACTGTTTTTCAGCATTTTGAAGACATGACTCTCTTGTTTTCTGACTTAAACATTCTTTTTGATGTAATATGTCTTTATTCTCAGGCTGTCTTCAAGGTTTTCTCTTTATCCGTAGTATGATGTAGTTTAAATATGATGCATGTGTATCGTGTGCTATTACCTATCTCCTATAGGTTTGCATAGCTTCTGGAATACAAGTTTTGATGTCACTTCTTATTTTTGGAAAAGTCTCAGCCTTATAGCTTTTTTTTTTTTTTTCTTTTCTTCTAGTACATTCTCTCCTCTGCTTTCAGAATTTTCAGGATTTTGTATACAAATATGGCGGCTCATTTATATTACTCCACAGTTTTTGAAGGCTCTGCTTTTGTTTGCTTATTTATTTATTTATTTTTCTTTTTAAATTCTCCTTGGTGTTTGAATTTGGGTAATTTTGACCTATTTGTGTTCAAATTCAATTCTTTCCTCAAGACTACTTGACAGCCCACCAAAGGCTATTTTCCTTTCTTGTGCAATTCTTTTCATATTTACATTTGATTGTGTGTGTGTGTGTGTGTGTGTGTGTATAGTTTCCACTTCTCCTCTGAAATTCTCCAGGTATTCTTAAACGTTGACCACATTTTCACAGTAGAAAGTGGAATAAATAACTTTTCAGAGTCTATAGGGCATAGATGTTCACCTCAGCAAAGTAGCATAACAAGGAAACAGAGAAGAGGTATACCCTACCACCTGAATATAAATAAGTAAAACAAAACACCTGAAATAAGAACTAATGTTAGACATAAAGCAACAAAGGAAAGTAGTGTCAAAGAGATGGTAAACAGATGAAATGAGTCCACATTTTTCCCCAGCTTACTGCCTGGAGAGAATTTACAGACCACAGCTCAGTAACGGGAAACTCAGCCACAACATGCCAGTCTCCATGAGGGGAAAGGACAGAGATGGGAATCAGGGCAGATGAAGATGTTTGGAGTGTGCAGGGAAGAGCACTGTGCAGAGTGCGGGTGCAGAGAAAATTACACCAATGGAGAAGTGCTCCAGTCTTCCGTAGGGACCATGCATCAGACAAAGTGAACGGCAACAGATTCTCCTGGTTCTGAACAAGTAATGACTGAAAATTTCTAAATTGCTCAAACAATGTAAAACCATAAAAAAAAAGAAACAAAAGTCAAGCTCAAGAAACTTCTATGAAATTAAACCAGGAAATCACATGATCGAATTTCTAAAAACCAATGATAAAGAGAAGATCTTAAAAACAGACAGAAGAAAAAGCCACAGGAACATAAGAACACAAAAACCATGGCAGGTAGGTGACAGCAGTGCTGTATCTTTAAAGAATGGGGGTGGGGGGAGTCAATTTATAATTTATAACCAGGGAACAAATATGTTTTACAAAAAGAAGAGAGAGAGAGAGAGAGAGAGAGAGAGACTTTTCCAGGCATACCAATGCTGAGATTAAGTCATAGCCACCTGGCCTACCGAAAAAGAAATATTAAAATATTTCATTCTAGGTAGGATAATGACACTAAATAGAAAAGGTGACTATATTAGACAGAATTCTTATCTACTCAGAGGGTAGATAGAGAGAGAGTTCTTGTCTAGTCAAAGTAGTCAAAGGAATGACGAGCACAGGAACTGTTAATGACGTGGGTAACAAAAACAACAAAAAAAAACTTTTTATTTTTTAAAAAAAAACTGTTTAGATGAAAATTTATTTTGAAAGCCAATAGTAACCATACTACTACCATTTCTCCTCCTCCTCCTACTACTAATAAATTCATGCATTTTATAATATAAGTTAAACATTAATAGCATAAGGAGCAGAAGGAGAGACACGACAATTCAGTACACAGGAAATTCTGTAATGGGTTCTGTATTGGAAGAAAAAAAATGGAACAAAGGAGACGTTATTGGATCAAATAAAAAAATGAAATTGAATAATCAAGTAATTTGGGTTATGATATCAATGTTGATTATCCTGGAATTTATAACTATTCTAAGGCTATGTTCTGCCATCATTTGTCAGTTTGTCACACTGTGGTGGCTTGTGTGATGCTGTGATCATGGAAGCTATGACACTGGTATTTCAAGTTCCAGAAGGGTCACCCTTGTTGGATAGCTTCAGTGAGCTCCCGACTAAAATAGACTATGAAAAGAGACCTTATAACTTCTGAAAACAATTGGCCAGTGAAAACCTAATGAATAGCAATGGAATATTGCCTGACATAATGCTGTAGGATGAGCCCCTCACATTGAAAGTCACTAAAATATGATGGAAGATGAGTTACCTTCTCAAAGAAGAGTCAATCTTAATGACATGGATGTAGTAAAGCTTTCAGGACCTGCATTTGCTGATGTTTCATGATACAAAATGGGAAGAAACAGCTATGGTGTCCATTAATATTTGGAATGTGGAATGTATGAAGTATGAATCAAGGAAAATTGGAAGTCATTATAAATGAAGCAGAACATATAAAGATCAATAAACTATGTGTTAGTGGGCTGAAATGGAGTGGCATTTGCCATTATGAATCAGACAAACATATTGTCTACTATGCCAAGAATGACAAATGAAGAGGAATTCAGTGTCAGAAAGAACATTTCAAGATCCATTCTGAACTACAATGCTGTCAATGATAACATCTATACCTACAAGGAAAACCAGTTAATATGAGTATTACTAAAATTTACACACCAACAACAAAAGCCAAAGATGAAGAAATTAAAGATTTTTAGCAACTTCTACAGTCTGAAATTGACAAGAATACAATCAAGGCACATGGGCAATTATTAGTGATTAGAATGTGAAAGTTGGAGATAAAGGAAAGTAGCTGGACAATACAGTATTGTTGATAGAAATGGTACTGGAGATCACATGACAGAATTTTGCAAGACCAATGACTTATTGCAAATATCTTTTTCAAAACTATAAACAGTAACTATACACATGGACCTCACTGGATAGAATATACAGGAAACAAATAACGTTTGTGAAAAAAGATGATGGAGAATCTCAATATTAATACTCAGAACAATGTCAGGGGCCAACTACAGAACAGACCACAAATTGCTCATTTGAAATTCTATTTGAACCTGGAGAAAATTAAAACAAGTCCTCAAGAGCAAAAGCATGACCTTGAATATATCTCAACTAAATTTAGGCACCGTCTTGGAACAGATTTGATGCATGGAACACTAATGATTGAAGGTCAGGTGAGTTATGGGAGGACATCATACATGAAGAAAGCAGAAGGTCATTACAAAGACATGAAGGAAACAATGATAAAAATGGATGTCAAATGAGACTCTGCAATTTGCTCTTGAAGTTGAGTAGCTACAGTTAGTGGAAGAAATGATCAAGTAAAAGATCTACACACAAGATTTCAGAGGTGGATTCGAGAAGACAAAATAAAGTATTATAATGAAATGTGCAACAAAAAGTTAGAAAAATCAAGAGAGAAGAATATGCTCAGCATTTCTCAGGTTAAATGAGCTAAAAACGAAATCAAGCCTGGAATTGCAATATTGAAGAATTCTATGAGCAAAATAGTGAGGGAAGCAGGAGGCATCAAAAGAAAATGAAAGGAATATACAGACTTGTACCAAAAAGAACTGATCATCTTTCTACCATTTCAAGAGGAAACATAGGATTAAGAATTGGTGATACTGAAGCAAGAAGTGTAAGCTGCACTGGGGGCATTGGAAGAAAAAAAGTCTCCAGGAATAGATGTAATACTAGTTGACATGTTTAACAAACAGATGAAATGTTAGGAGTGTTCTCTCATCTATGCCAAGAAATTTGGAAGAAACTACCTGGTCATCAGACTAGAAGAGATCCCTATTTGTGTACGTTCCAGAGGAAGGTAATGCAGCAGAATGCAAAAATTATTGAACAATATAATTAATATTACATGGAAGTAAAAGTTTGCTGAAGATAATTCTAAAATGGTTGCAGCAGTACATCGACAAGGAATTGCCAGTAACTCAAGTAGGATTCAGAAGAGGACATGGAACACAGGATATCATTGCTGATGTCCAGTGGATCTTGACTGACATCAGAGAATACCAGAAAGGTTTTTACCTGTGTTTTATTGACTATACAAAAGCATTCAACCATATGAATCATGACAAATTATGGCTCATGTTGCAATGAATGGGAATTCCCAAACATCTAATTGTTGATCATGCTGATCCTGTACGTAGATCAAAAATCAGTCATTACAACAGAACGAAGGGCTATTGCATGGCTTAAAATCAGGAAGGGTTTGCATCAGGGTGGTATCCTTTCACATTTATTGAATCTGTATGGTATGCAAATAATATGACTATGTAAATAAAATACAGCATCAGGGCTGGAGGAAGACTCATTAACCACCTGAGATATGTAGATTACACAGCCTTGCTTGCTGAAATCAAATAGGACTTGAAGCACACACTGATATAGACAAAAGACTAGTGCCTTCAGTATGGGTTATACCTCAAACATAAAGAAATAATAAAAAAAAAATTCTGCCAACTGGACCAATAACCAACATCATGATAAATGGAGAAATGATTGAAGTTGCAGGATTTTATTTTACGTGGATCCATCATCAATGTCTATAGAGGTAGCAGTCAAGAAACCAAATGTTGTATCACATTGGGCAAATCTGCAAAAGACCTCTTTAAGGTGTTAAAGAGAAAATATGTCACTCTGAGGACTAACATAGGCCTGACCCAAGACCTGGTATTTTCTACCACCTGAGATGCATGTGAAAGCTGGAAAATGAATAAAGAAGACCAAAAAAGAATTGATGCATTTTAATTATGGAGTTGGAAAAAAAATAATGAACATACCATTTCTTACCAGAAGAATTAACAAATCTATCTTGGAAGAAGTACAGAAAGCATGCTCCTTACAAGTACTGATGGTGAGAATTCTTTGGACACATTATCAGGAACAGTCCCTGGAGAAGGACATTGTGCTTGGTAAAGTGGAAGATCAGTGAGGAAAGAAAGGTCCTCAACAAGACGGACTGACGCAGTGGTTTCAACAATGTATTCAAACTCAGCAATAATTGTGAGGATGATGTAGGACCAGACAATGCTTTTTTATGTTGGAATCGGGTCTCTATGAGCTGGAAACGACTGTGTCATACTGTTAGACTCAGGTCTTGAAAGGAGTGTCGGTGCGTGGAAGCTGCCACTGACACGATAATGCAAAAGCAAAAGGAAAGTTTATTAGCTAGCTTGAGCTAGGGTCTCAGCTTATACCGACGCAGTGGCTTGGGCAAAAGACCCCATGCTCTCCTACTATTACATTTTTATAGAAAAATATAGGGTGGAGTAACACCAAGGCAAAGGGGTACAAATGATTGGTTGTTGCTAGGGGGTAGAGAAGGAGGGGAGGGGGTTTGAGGTAAAGCTCTGAGGCGTGGGGGGACATGCTGGAATCTGGAGGGGAGATAAAGCCCTGAGACGTGGGGGACGTGTTAGAATCCCCGGTACTAAAGACTTCTGGTTAAAGAATTACCTGGGGGCCATTACCTGGAGGCCATTAGAACTCAGGCCTCTCATTCCTTAGGACTCAGGCCTCACATTCCTTAGGACTCAGGCCTCACAATACCTAACAATATGGTTATGTTTGTATCTGTCTTTGTTATTATAAAATGCAGATTGAAGCATTAAGAAGCAATTTATGTAATTTCCTTCACAAATTATTCAGGTAGACATAGTGAGAAAGAGACAGAGAAAAAAAATGGGTGAAATTTTAATAATTGGTGAATATAAAGTACATGGAGATCCTTTGTACTATTTCTGCAATTCTTTTAAAGTTTGAAATAATTTTCAGACAAAAAAAAGTGGAAAAAAATACTACTCTTTTACCAAAAAAAAAGCTGCAACTTATATGTTATTCTCTACCAAATATATTTCTAATCTCTTATCTTATGGTTACAATTTCCAAATATGATCCCAATCTACATCTTAATTCTACCATTTTTACACTTTTGGTCACTTATTGATCCAGCCCTACTAGTGTTCTGACAATCCTTAATATGTACTCTGATATTGCATTTTATTTGTGCTACCCTCCTGCTGGAAATTATTTATAATGTCTCTACTTTGTGAAATTCTTTGCATGGTTTCCAAGTTACATTTCCAATGACATATACTATATGTAACTTTCTATTTGCCTTCAACCTAATGGAAATTTGCTTTCTTTGTAATCACTGACCTTTTTATTTGAACGCCTCTTTTGACACACATCACTCCACAGGTCAATCAGGGGAACTCTTTGGTCTCACTTATTGTGTAAACTCTGTGGAACAGGATTCTTTTAAAGTTTTCTCAGTGCCTCCCACAAAGAAGGAAATTGGCAATTGTTTAAAACTGATGAACACTTGTTGACTTTCAGTTAATATTTCAGTGGATCTTTATTTCTCTTTTAATAGGACTGAAGTTTTAATGTCTCCTAATGCCTGGAGCTCTGGTAGCATAGTGGCTAAGACACTTGCCTGCTAACCAGAGGGCTGGCGGTTCAAACCCACCAGCCACTCCTCGGAAGGAAGGTTGGGCAATCCTACTTCCGTAGTGATACTGCCTCGGAAACCCAAGGAGGGGTCGCTATGAGTCGGGGCCGACTCGACGGCACATAACAACAACAACAACAACAATAATTAAATATATTGGTTAGGAACTTCACTCAAACTTACACATTTTGGGGGCATTTACTACACACCAAACAGGAAGTTAAAATAAAAAGATTAAGAATAAGTAAAAATGAAGCCTCATGTTCTGAGATGTTATAGTCTATTAGACTACTAAGGAGTTCTGATGGTGTAGAGGGTAAGGCATTTGGATGCTAACCAGAAGGTCAATGGCTCGGACACACCAGCTATTCCTCGGGAAGAAGAAGAGGAAATCTACTTCCGTAAAGATTTACAGCCTTGGAAACCCAATGGGGGTTGCTATGAGTCAGAATTGACTCAATGGCCGTGGGTTTATTGGACTACTGATCACTAATGCTACAATTTATAATACCAATTGTTTCTAATCTTGTTTGCATGTTAGAGCTTTCTTATCTCTAGCTGTCCAGGCAGCATCCAAGATAAATTAAATGAGATTCTCTGGAAGAGGGCTCATTAATTGTAGTTTTAAAGGCTCCCCAGGTGATTCTATTATATACCAGGTTGACCACTACTTTACTCTGTCATCTTACCTCCTGTGCCTTCTGTTTCTATTCAGTTTACACTGGGGTCCTTATCAAACTATGTCTTACTGTGCAATAGCACAGTTGCCTGTAGGGAGAAAGGTACTTAATGAATTCAAAATTGAAGATAAACTTCCACAAATAATTATTGCCCTCTCTAACTGCTGTTCTATGGTATTTGCCCATGGATCAATTTTTATTATCTCTTTTCTATTCATTTCAAATTAGAGAAAGCTGTTTTTTATGGATTGAATTGATGTGATATTTATGGCACAGAACATGACAAACAGATTACCAGACACGAACCTGATTTCCCAAGGTGAGTTCTATGCAGTTCCAGTGAGAAGGCTTTTAAACACGCATCACATTCAGCTATGTAGAGATAGAAAAGTGGAAGGTGGAATAAAAGGATTCCCAATATTGTGAATCCTATTCTTGAGCAGCCAAAGTATTTCTCTGGAGGTCTTTGGGATAATTCAGGTTGAGAAGAACATAAAAAAAAATAAGACTATTTTTTACTCCTGGGACTCTCTGGTGAAAGACAAGATCATTCTTTTTTACTTTCTTTAGCTACACAAGATTGACTCCAAACCACAACATTATGAGATCCTTGCTTTATATACATGTATATCTCTTTTTTTCTACTCCCAGTGGCCCAGGCCTAAGGAAAAAAACGGCAAGAAGTCCTAAATAATTATTGGGCAAATACAGGTTCCTCAGCGATGACTTTTGGCACCCCTCCCCCCAATTTCCTATGCTAGAATCACGTTCAGATTCAGTGCATTTCAGGAAATTGAGGTCAACTGAAATTTTACTCCTGCTAAGATTTATACTGGGAGCTCTGGTAGCATAATGGCTAAGACACTTGCCTGCTAACCAGACGGCTGGCGGTTCAAACCCACCAGCCACTCCTCGGAAGGAAGGTTGGGCAATCCTACTTCCGTAGTGATACTGCCTCGGAAACCCAAGGAGGGGTCGCTATGAGTCGGGTTTGACTCGATGGCACATAACAACAACAACAAGAAGATTTATACTTGCAAGTAGGTCATAGCGGATCAGAAAACTCCAATTAGTGAGCAATCATAGAGAGAATTTCCATAGCAAAATTTCAAAAGGAAACCCAAATGTGGACCCACATGTCGTTAGATGATCATAGTTCTTTATCAGGGAGACCTCATCCCATCTGACTGATGCTTATCAATTGTTAAGGCAAGAGCCAGTTTGCATGAGTAAACCCTGAGGATAAGTCCAAAGGACTTCACTGCCATTGAATTTGGACACCCAACCAAGTAGATCTTCTATAAACAAACATGTAATTATTGAAATTTAAAATAACAGGAATACTTAAACAACAAAATAACACAACTAAAGAATTAGTAAACTGAAAGTAAGCCTGTAGAAATTTTGGTAAAGACAGAGATTAAAAGTTATAGAGGATATAAATAAGAAATTAAGATAAATAGAATTTAAAGTAATAAAAATTTATATGTGACTTATTTGAATTCCAAAATATGAGAAGAGAGGGAATGTATGAGACAATATATGAAGGGTAATGGACAAGAATATTTAAGAATTAATAATGAAGGTATTACTACTCATATTAACAGAGCTCAAGAAATCATCACTAGGGTATATTAAGAGCAAACAATACCTAAAACCATTACAGTGCAATTTCAGAGTACCAAGAATGAAGAGGTGACATTAAAGGCAGCCAGTAATTGAAGACATATTATGTATAAACAAATAATATGTATATTAACAGCAGACTTTTCCAGGGGAATGATGGAAGCCAGAAAAAGTGGGGAGTGAGAATTGTCTTTAATGAGCTAATTAAAAATTATGTCAGGCTGGTATTGTATACAAAATTAGACTTTATTTAAAAAATGCAAAATAAAGACTCTTTTAGATTTAAAAAGGCTGAGCTAAGTGTTTATTCCAACAGATGATCACTAAGGTCAGAGCAAGTCTTCTGGGAAGAGAAGGCTATGTGACCCCACTGGGTTCCCTTGACTCTGGGGTTTGGAGAGAATTATAAATTCTCTATAACTGTGAATGGACACTCAGTCAAGATGGGGAGAAAAGCTGGAGGTCCGTCCACTGGTGTGGTTATTAAAGTTATGTGTCAACTTGACTGGGCCTGGTGTTGGGTGGCTGGGCAGCTGGATGTAGTGATTCCCCATGATGAGACTGATAATCAACTCCATTGTGGAATATGCTGTGAGCAGCTGAGTTGCTGCCTTAGGGAGGTGGTCTGCTTCCAGTATGTAAGAAGCGGCTTTGGCGATGGTCTTCAAGCTCCTCGGCACATTTGGATCCTGCATTTGGCTGAATCATGAGTGAGTGGCCTGCTGTGATTGCCTGCTGATCCTGGAATTATTCCGGACTTGAACTAGTGGCCTGCTGTGTTCCTTGATAATCTTGGGACTATGCCATTTCACTTGTCAACCTTGGGTTTGTCAGTGTCAGCCACCAGCAGCTGCCTGAATTAAGAGATGCCTCCAGTTCCAGTGGACTGTGAGTAGGAGGCAGAACTAAAGCCCAGGGTCAAGGGGCCTTCACCCAGCCCCTAGAGCTTGCACTTTGAACTTGGACTTCTACCCTCCAAAAAATCCTTGTTTGTTGAAACCATCCATGTGTGATATTTTCTGTTAGAGCAGTTCTAAAGGACCAAAACTTCTGGTTATAACATGCAACAGAGATACCAGGAAACCAGGAAAGATATATAGTGTTGATGGCACTTGGAATATATATATATATATAT
>NW_006921616.1:1859787-1861934 GCF_000298275.1 Orycteropus afer afer
GGCTTCTGTGTATCAGATCTCTCTGCTAGAAGTTAAAGGAGTAGGAAAAAAGAATCAAACCCAACATTACATGGTAATGCATCAGATTTTATTCAAAACTACTCTTGCTAAAATATAAATAGATGTCGACAATTCATAAATAGTTACTCTAAGGTAGGATACATTATGATGTATAATTGGCTATCCTTTTGTTATAATTAAAGGACATATTCAACAAGTACATGATCTGAATTACATCTTTAAAATTGTACATGACTATTTAATAATGATTCAATATACTGTTCAGTGTGCCATAATCCCTATTGGCCATGTTTGGTCCAAAAATACTCAGAGTCTCCCCAAGAAATTAAAGAAGTAAATACACCAAAATAGAAAGTTAAAAACTGTAATTATTAGTGTTGGACCACAGATAAGCTCTTCTTAAACCAGTAGGAAACCACCAAAAGGAAAACATAAATTAATAAGATTTTCAAGTTACTCCTGTAATTATTTCCTGAAAGCAGGCTCATTCTATGGTAACCCAACCATCGAAATCACTCATTTGTGGGAGAGAATAACAAAACATTTTTGTATGTTTTGGAGTTTAACTTCTTGCCTCTTTAATACAATTATTGCAATTTTCTTCAAGTACAAAAAGAGTCTGGAAATGACTTAGGCTACATATGTTAAGGATAACAATATTCTGTGTTCTTGCTGGACTCTGAGCACATACTTTTCAATTAACCAATGATCTTGGATGAAAGTTCAGAAGAAAACCATGTTCCTCAATAGATAACTTACTGGTAATGTTCTGTTTCAAAGCAGGAGAATGAAAACAATAAGAATTAGGTAGTTTCCATTATAAAGGACAGTTTATATCATTAACAAGGTCTTTGTTGAAACAATGGTACACACGGAGATGAATGCTGCACTGTTTACACATCCACAGATGCCTAGCCCTCGTCTACAATGTCAAGTGCATTTTTCAATAAAATATTAACATCGCTCCTCATTATTTCTTATACCAACTGTGTTATTTCCAGAATTAAATCTCTTTCTAGTTCTAGTCCTCTTATTTCTTTTGTCTCTTTATTTCATCTGATTCAGCTACAGTTTCAGCACACATCTTTGGTCACATTGCTGTTGATATCGTAGATTGTTTCCTAATTTGCACTCAATAACAGAATGTTTGCTTCTGTCAGTTTCCAAGATTCTCCAAGTGCTGAGCTGGATTCACATCATTAGGTCATCAAACAGCCACACAAAATAAATAGCGGTACTTTTGTTTCAACTGCAGCCTCATTTTACAATTTTATTCCAGACCAGCTTGTTCTAGTTGCATTTTTATTGCTTTGTGATATGTTGGGTTCATGCTCCATTAAACAAGCATCAACACCATAATTCATCAAGAAGAGACATGGAGGTGGGGAGTGTCCCAGAAGGTACTTCCAAGAAACGTATTGTTCAATTGGATCTCACTAATTGCTATGAAGAGAGTCCCTGCTTATCCTTTTGATGGTTTTATACTGACAGCTATAAGAAAATTGTTCTGTTCCAGAATAGCAAGAAAGGGCTTCCTTTTGCTACCAACTATGGCGAATTGGCAAGGCAGAGAAGTAAAGATAAGATTATACAGACATACTTCTTTTTTTTTTCCTCTGCACAGATTTTAGAACAAGGAAAATGAAAAAGGAGGGAAGGAAGTAGAAAAAAAAGTGCATTTAGTGGATGATAATTGCATGGTTTTGGTCACATCTAGTGCTGCTCTAACCAAAAAGCACTACGCCTAGGTGGAGTTAACAAACGGATTTCTTTTCTTACAGTTCAGGAGGCCAGAAGTCCAAGTTCACTGTACCAGCTCTAGGGGATGAGTGAAAGCCCTTCAGCCTTGGGCTTCAGGTCTGCCTCTTGCTCCTGGCCCACTAAAGCTGGAGACTTCTCTTGCACAGCTGCTGGCTGCTGAGGCTGACAAATCCAAGGTCAACAAGTAAAATGGTAGTCCCAAAATTATTAAGCAGCACGACAGGCCATTAGTTCAAATTCAGAAACAATCTAAAGATCGACAGACAACATAGATAAAGACTCAGCCAAATGTCTGATCCAAGCATGTCAAGAAGCACAGGGAGTTTTCTCAAAGCTAGTTCTTATATACTGAAAGCAGACCACCT
>NW_006921616.1:1862330-1863489 GCF_000298275.1 Orycteropus afer afer
AGATTTGTTGAATACATAAGAAACATTCGAATGGGGAGACATTTGCTCACACAGAGCGAAAACCAACAAATCCACAGGACAATTGCTACCAAGGGACAGATAGAGGGTGGGAACCAGGAACTAGGTTACAATATTCTGATTGGAAGTTGCAAGATCAGGAGACAGGACAGCTCAAGGTGAAAGGGCTTTGCAGTGATTGGTTGGAAACATGAAAATGGACTTGGTTTGGATGCATCACTAAAGAGGTTTTCCAGGGTAATTACTAGATAATTATCTTAAATACTTCCTGAGGACAGTTGAGGGGACTTCTGATAAGGATCTTGTGTCAAGACCCTCCATTAAGTGCATTAAAAATGTTTCTTTTGTTACCTACTGTGAAGGAGCTTGAAAAAAATAGGTGTTTGGCAGAAGGAGAGGACTCTGCTAAGGATGCAGGCTGGATGATATTTTTTCCCACTTACTCCTTGTTCTGAGCTGACTTTCAAAAGCCCACCAGCCAGCAGCATATCCTGGGAAGTCTGTAGGCTCCCCTCCTCCCTGTTCCTCTCGCAGCGTCTCCCAGGATGGACGCTTACTCAGGCTGGACCTCAAAATATCCATAGCTGGGAAATGACTCAAAGTTTGCAATTAGCAAAATGATGTTTAAGCCATCCCTCCAGTGTCTTGTGTCTGGCCTGATTTTGGTAAATGTCAAACAATCAGAATCTTTTTCTTATAAATTTCTGGATTTTCTGTACTTGATGTTGTTATGTGCCATCCAGCCGGCCCTGACTATACTTAGCTCTGTGAAAAATTCCTTTCACAGTGGCACTTTGGTGAATCCTCACACAGTGATGGTCAATTCCACTTTATTCCTTCAATAAATTCTTTGCTTTCATTTTAACAGAAGCCCCACTTTGCTCTTGAAGGTTCTTAGTCTGTCTAAGGGTTTGATGGTTACAGGGGAAATCCTCCCTTTGCTAAAAGAGCAGTTCCTTAGTCAGGCTTTTAACTCTGTACCAGGGTCACTATTGCTAAAGCTAGTCTGAGTCAAGGTAGAGTCTGAACTCAGGCTCGGACCAGCCATTTTACTTTAGTCAAGTGTCTTAATTTCAAGTCTCCAGTACATAACCTCTTCAGTAATGCAGAAGTAGGAGCTTATAACAAAATGGGGTCAGGC
>NW_006921616.1:1864609-1866159 GCF_000298275.1 Orycteropus afer afer
AACAACAACAACAACAACAACATGTAGAAATAAAAACCAAACAAAACAAACAATCCTAGCAGTCGAATTGATTCCAACTAAACCAGAGATATAATTATGAGTGGAAAGAGCATATAATATTTAAAAACAATCACAGAGGGCTAAACACAGCCAAGAGGGTTTTTCTAAACAATTGTATTTGGTGTATTTAATCATGTTTCTCCCATATCTAAGATTTGTTTATTTCATTTTTCTCTCAGTAAGTTATCTGGTGGTTTTAGTAAAACAGTGGGAATTTAGTCTCTAAAGGGAGTCAGTGTTAAATGATTTAAGACAAAGATACCACAGGACTCTTGCCACACTTTCTTCTTAGAGGTAAATTTTCTCTTACTCATGACATCAAATAGTTTAAATGTTGTAAAAGGTCTTTGGATCAGGTAAGGTGAAATCTTCCTTTCTCTTTGCTCTTCTTTCAAAGGCTCTAGCTTGAGATCCACAAGGACACTGCTCATATGGCTAGGTTAAGTAAGAACTTCTAACCTTACCAGATCAAATAAGAGCTTCCTCTACTGCCGAGTGTCTTTTAATTTATTCTTATATTCACTCAGTCACTCAATGATTTATTCGTTCTATCAATTAGTTATTCACTTATTCAGCAAAATGTACACCTACCATCTGTTAGGAACCAAACCAGGCAATAAGAATGGAGCCAAACAGGGTCTAACATAGACTACATTAACCTCAGAGCACAGTTTTAAAGGCCAAACAAGATATTAAGGTGCTGTGAATAGTTTCATGAGTTAATGATATTATTTTTCTCACCTTTTCTTCTCTTCTTCATCTTTGACCCCACTGCGATTTTATGATGGATTAGATAAAACACACAATGAAGTACATGTTCACTCTCGATTCATTCATTGCTTCTTCCCCTTTCAACTTTTTTATACTGCCTATTTCTACCTTGGAATTTCCAAAATTTAAATGTTCAAAGTGAAAGGGCAATATGCATATTCATGAGAACATAACAGATCATATTTTTATCCAGAAGATTAAGGATTGGGGAATATTATATGCAGCTAGAAGATATGTACTATTTCTCAACTATTAGGAATCACAAATAATAATATTATAATCTATTTCTTGCTAGGGTTTAATGATTACCAATAATAACTAATATCAATTCTGCTCATATTTTGAACTTTACATAACTTCTTTTCCATTTACTCTCCAGAAGTAGTCAATTAGATAGAGATTATCCTCATTTAAAATGAAAGAAACTAAAGTTTTATGCTTAAATAGATTTCTCTAAGTTCACTAGTAACTGATAGAAAAATAAAATTTTAAAAAATAGTTCAATTAAATGTCTCTTATAGGTTATCTGTCATATTCATTCTCTTATTTTTCTTAAAAACTGCAAGCCATCCATCCATATACTCCTGAGATAGACAGTCTGGAATGACAGAGCACATCTAGTCTTTGATATTTACATTATGTAAGTAGAATTTAGGAGCTCTGGTAGCATAGTGCCTAAGGCACTTGACTGCTAACCAGAAGGCTGGCGGTTCAGGCCC
>NW_006921616.1:1866469-1868501 GCF_000298275.1 Orycteropus afer afer
ACATTGTAATAAGTTGTTGTTAGATGTTGTCAACCTGGTTCCAAATCTACGTATGTACAAGAGAATGAAACACTGCCCAGTCCAATACCATCTCACAATTGTTTTGTCTGAGCTCATTGTTGCAGGTACTTTGTCAGTCCATCTTGTTGAGGGTCTTCCTCTTCTCCAGTTACACTTTACCACATCTGATTTCTTTCTCCAGGGACTGGTTCCTCTTGATAACATGTCCAAAGTACGTGATACCACATCTTGCTATCGTCACTTCTAAGGACCATTCTGGCATTCTTCTACCAGACGGATTTGTTCAATCTTGTGGCAGTCTACAATATACTCAATATTCTTCACCAACACCATAGCCCAATTGCATCAATTCTTCCTCCATATTCTTTATTCATTGCTCAGTTTTTACATATATATGAGATTGAAAATACCATGGCGTGGGTCAGAGCCACTTTAGTCCTCAAGGTTATATCTCTGTCTTTTAACACTGTAAAGAGGTCTTTTGCACCACATCTGCCCAATGAAATATATCATTTGATTTTTTGACTGCTGCTTCAATGGGCATTGATCATGAAACCAATTAAAATGAAATCCTTGACAATTTCATCTTTTCTCCATTTATCATGATGCTGCATGTTGGTCCAATTGTGACTATTTATTTTTCTTCATATTATGTGGTAGTTCATACTGAAGGCTTCTGTCTTTGATTTTCATCAGTCAGTAGTGGAATTCTCTGCACTTTCAGCAAGGTTATGTCATCTAGGCATCTCAAGTTGTTAATGAGTCTTCCTCCAATCCTGATGCCTTCTTTTACAAATAGTCTAGCTTCTTGAATTATTTTCTCTGCATACAGATTGAATAAGTATAGTGAAAAGATACAACTCTGACACAGGTTTTTCTGATTTTAAACTATTCACTATCTCCTTGTTCCATTCAAATGACTACTTCTTGGTCTTTGTATTCGTACAATGTAAAAACAAATAAGTGTTCTGGAATTCTATTTCATTGCATTGTTATTCATAAAGTGTTGTGATTCACAATTGAATGCCTTTGCTTAGTCAATAAAACATATAGATAATAAAACATCTTTTTGGTATTTGCTGCTTTCATTCAAGATCCACCTGACATCAGTAATGATATCCCTATTCCCATGTTCTTTTCTGAACCCAGCTTGAATTTATGGCAGTTCTTGTCAATGTACTACCGCAAATGGTTTTGAATTATTTTCAGCATAATTTTACTTGTGTAACATTAATGACATAATTCAATAATTTCCACTTACTGTTGGATCACATTTCTTTGGAATGGGCACAAATATGGATCTTTTCCAGTCGGTTGGCCAGGTAGTTCTCTTTCAAACTTCTTGGCATAGATGAATGAACACTTCCAGCACTGCCTCTGGTAGTTGAAACACCTCCTCTGGTATTCTGTCAATTCCTGATGCCTTGATTTTTTTTTTTTTTTTTTTTGCCAATGCCTTCAGTGGAGCTAGGACTTGTTCCTTCATTACCATCAGTTCTTGGCCTCCTGAAATGGATGAACATTGACCAATCATTTTTGGGACAATGACTCTGTATATGATTTCCATCTTCTGTTGATGCTTCCTGTATCATTCAATATTTGGCTGGTAGAATCCTTCAGCATTGCTTCTTGACTGATAGGCAATATATGAGGCACTGAAAAGTTGAGTCCTTTTAGACTGAAAGGTCACAATGGAGCATATTACATCAGTTAACTAGATGGCTTCAAATTCCTCTCTGCTTCACAAGCCCACAGTGGTAAGCTTTTCAATAATGATGTAAAGTAATAGACTGAGTTCTCCCCTGCATCTCAGGGGATATGGTGTCTTTAACACAAAGACAAGAATCTTGGCTATTATTCTCTTCCTATAACCTATAATTATCATTGCTGATGTCAGGTGGATCTTGGCTTAAAGAAAAGAATACCAGAAAGATGTTTACTTGTGTTTTATTGACTCTGCAAAAGCATTTGATTGTGTGGATCATAACAAATTGTGGATAACATTGAGAAG
>NW_006921616.1:1870911-1876000 GCF_000298275.1 Orycteropus afer afer
ATATATTATATATACTTATTGTACATTATATGTATATATATAACCAAAACTAAACTCACTGACATCGAGTCAGTTCTGACTCATAGCAACCTTCACTGGGGTTCCAAGTCTGTAAATTTTTACAGAGGTAGATTGCTTCTTCCTCCTGCAGGGCAGCTGGTGGGTTTGAACTGCCAACCATGGTGTTAGCACTCAAATGCCTTACCCACTACACCACCAGAGCTCCATGTATGTATATATCCAATAAATAAGAGAATTGTTTCAATTGATTTTTAGTGAGGCAAATATTAAATAAAAGCAATATTGAGTTACTTACATAAAATTTAATATACATCATGTTGCCAAAAATCATGCAGTTTGATGATTTTTCTACACATTAAAGTTAATCATAAAGATGTTCTTTAATTACAGTTATGTAAACCTTTGGTGGTGAATATTGTCAATTTCACATTTCTTGTTCTATGTTAAGTTTGCCAATTAATAATATTAGTTAACATTTATTAAGTGTACATTATGCCATATGTCCTTTTCTTCATTGTTTCATGGGTTAACTCATTTACTCCCCACAGTAATTTATGAAATGTATACTAATATCATCCCTTTCTAATGAATTAGGAAAGAGGGCATCACCACTCCATGTAATTGCTCAAGATTTCTGGCTCTGAAATCAGGCTCTAACTTACTACCTTCTACTGCCTGACTAACAAATTGATCCATTAATAATTGAAAATACATTTTGATTTCCAAAATCTTCATTCTTTTTTTGATGCTAAAGATGTAGATATTTTAGAAATCTACTTAATAAAGCTCATAGCTAAATGGAGACTGGATAAATATCTTCCATAATTCTAGGGACACAATCCATATTCCATGAACCATGGACTCCTTCCAAGTGACTTTTTCAAAAGAATGAATCAATTTCACAGAAAAAGTCAAGCACCTCTGTATTTACCTTACTCAAGTAATAAAATGAATTCTTTTTTCCTAAGATGACCAAACTATATAAGAAAATGATAAAAGCCAAAAATGGTTTTAAGTATTAAAATGATACTTTTGGTTCTAACTAGTTTGTTTGCATCTGTATTGTTTACAATGATGGAACAATTGTTTTGTTTTGTTTTCTCTCATTCTGAATGGTGTTTTCAAACCTTTCTAAAATGTTTGAAGAATGCATATCATGGAGTACTTTTAAATGATTAGAAGAAGAAAATTTTTCTTTCTTTCATTATCATATATTTTCATGTAACTTTTTTGAATAGCAGTGATATTTTTGTTGAATGAATGGATAACATTTTCACCAGTCAACTGAAACAGCATTTAATGTGATGTCACACAGACAATGGAATATCCACTATTAGAAAGTAACAACACTAGAACAGTATTCTTCTTACTATAGGGGAGTCGAGTAAGCTCAAAGTGGTTGATTGAGGCAATAGTTTATTTAAATACATTTCTACATTGAGGATAAATTAACAATGTGGATCTTTGAATAGGTGAATATTAAGTAAAATTGCTTTAAGAAAGTTTTTACATTATTATATTTTAAAATATACTTTTTACTATTGATTTTCTTCTTGTTCCACTGCTTCTACAATATAACATCAGATTTATTCTTTTTTTTTTTTAACTGGGTAATTTTTTTCTGCAATATCAGCCAAGGATGAATCAGAAATGAGCTGAGAATTGAGCGAGAAGAACTAAATGAAACACATATAACTGCAGAAACAGTAGGAAAATAAAATACTGAATGACTGTCAAATAAATTCAAAGGTTCCTTTCAAGTTTATTTTTGTACAAAAGTCATTCTTTAAGGTTACCTGCAGACTGAACTCATCTTGTTTGTTGCTGAAGCTTAAATTGAAGGAGGAATGTCACCAGATTTACATTTTTATTAATATTGTATATTGGAATATTCCTTTGGCATCTTAATGAACTAAAACTTAAAAACCCCATATTTCATTACATACTTAAAATTTTCTACATGAGGTCACTGCATAGGTTTTTCCACAAAGAGATAATTGAAACCTTAAATCAGACAATTTCAGAGAAAAAAAAATCTGTAATGGTTCGTGGCCCTTTATTCAAAACTATTTCTCCTTTGAAAATGAAAGTAGCAGATTAATTTAAAATACTATCTTGGGAAAAATTTTACTTTCTAACTTTTTATGTGTTGTTACGCTTCCTAACTCATGATATCATTACTGATTCATGAATATTTAGAAAGATTATGGGGACAAAATGTCAATGAAAATGTGGGTAAAATGCATATATATCCATCAGGTATAAATCTATAGGTAGATGTGAATTTGACTTTTTTTTTTTTCAAATTCTCTACATTTTCAGCATTAGTACATTCACGTTTATTGATTCCCCTATGTTTGTTGCCCTTCACTAATGCCAATAACAATGGGAAACATTTTATTTGTTAAGAAGTCTTAATATTAATAAATATATCTTTATAAAGATTCTAAAATACTGAAAAATTCATTCCATTGATAGGGTGCTGTATGGAAAGAAACCTCACTTAGAAATAATCTTTCTATCATTATTATGCTTTGCTCTGCTAAATGAAGAGTGGCATTTTAAAACAAACCAAACAAACAAAACAAGAGGTATGCTATTTTAGGCTCTAATTAGGCCTGAGTTGCTCAGCTTCTCCCCATTATTGATCTAATTACACAGATCTATGGCCAGGACATTATCACCAGTTGCATTGGCATAAGGTATGCATCATTCATAAGCACATAACCTGTGCTTTTGATGCCATAAAATATTTTACAAGGAACTCAGAAATTAGACCCAGTTGATATAACAGTAAAGTATATTTAGGCAACCATACAAGATAATTATATTAAAGTATAAAAGGGATAGTGTTTGGGGTATAAGGGGCTTTTTAAGCCTCATCCTACGACTGAGCAAGACATCATAAAACTTAGGCACCAAACTAGGTTCATTTCTATGAGAAACAGGGAAAGTTGAGAAGCTGTGTTTATGTATGTTGCAGGGTGATATATTCATTGTTGCCTCCCTTATACATGTACCCTTTAAGTTCATTTCAATACATCAAACTTTAATAAAGCATATGAGATAGAGCTTTCATTGTTCTTGTGAGACTCCAAACTACCTCTCTGTACATATATCGCGTTGTCTTCCTTAACAAGAAAATTTGACACTAAATCATAAGAAATAGTCACACATGAATTCCAGAATGTAATAAAGTAATATTATTAATCAATTTTATATTGTAACGTGTTGAATATTGTTCTTGTCCTTGGACCAATGAAGCTCTGTAAATACAATGATGGGTCATTGTACTGGACATGTCATTACTGTGTGACATTGAGTTGATGACAACTCATAGTTACCCTATAAGACAGAGTGGAACTGTCCCATAGAGTTTCTGAGGTTGTAATCTTTATGGAGGTAGACTGTCACATGTTTCTGCCATGGAGTGGCTTGTGGTTTTGAATGCCAACTTTTGGTAATCAGCTAAGCACTGAACCATTGCACCACTAGAACTCCTTTTTATTGAACATGAAGGAAATAAATATGATACCTAGGTGGTCAATGGACAAAGGTTGAAATTTAAATATTCTCCAATAATCACAGCAAAATAAATAGTCAATTTGAGGAAAAATATATTTTTTTAAAAATTAGCCTAATATCTGTTTGAATATTAAGTTTTTAATTCTTAAAAACACTCAAATAATAATGAATTTGTTTCATATAAGAAAAAGAAAGTGATATAATGAAGTATGACACAAAAAAAGAAATGGTGCTAAAAATATGCAAAGAAAACAAGCTCATCTTGCACCTGGTACTTGTCATTTTGCCTGTCCAGGCAAATTTTAGTCATGATTTATAGTATGGTCTTCGAGAAATTCTACACGTTTCCAAGCATAACCTTACCTTAATTTTTGGTAAGTTTATCTACTGTTATTTATTGAATCAGTTCTCTACTGGTGGAATGTTAAGTAGTTTCCATTCCTTTGCTGTTAAATACGATATTAAAATCTAGCAGTGGTATTCCTTCTAAAGACAATAAATGTGAATCTGATCAAGTTCTGGTTTAAAATACAGTTTACAATAAATGTAGAAGATAAAAGCTCATGTTGAAGTTTTCCATGGACAAAATCCCCTTAATATATGCTAGTAAAAAAAAAAAAAAAAGCTAAAAAAGACATAAATGGCAAGGAATAGAAAGACATAGAGGGAGAACACATAGATTGAAAAAAAAAGATAACTATATAGTGGGAACTTAAGAAATACCATCTCAGCCAGGTGATTAAAGTCAACATCAACAGTGATGAATCATGTGGATAACATGTACCCCTCATATAATGAATTTAAAATGGCACTTTTCTTCTGTGACAACCCTCCTCAAAACCTAGAACCTAATCGAATCATGAGAAAAACATCAGACATATTCCCAGATACCTCATTGGCGCTCCACAAAACTGTCAAAGTTAATAAAAATAAGAAGAGACAGAGAAATTGTTACAGCCAAGAGTAGCTAAAGGAGACATGACAACTGAGTTTAACATGGTGTTCTGGAGGTGATCCTTGAACAGAAAAAGGAACATTAGATAAAAACTAAGAAATTTGAGTAAAGTATGTAGTAGAGTTAATAAATAAATTATATGTGGGAGACAAATATGTACTGAGTATATATGATCTAACAAAGTAATAAGGTTGGACCTGCCCTGAAGCCAGCAATTCTTCATCAAATGGAAATGCTGTATACAAGAATAATCTCAGGAAGTTAAAGTACCTATATAACATGTGACTTATACACCACTGACATTCATGCTGTACCACTGCTCTTTATTGAACACACTGTATGACTGAATCAGGGGTTCCTTACGACAAGTTGTCAAAACATAAAAATGAAAAAAATACCAGGCTCAGTGTGATAGTTGAAGATGTGTCAACTTGGCTGGACTCCAGTTGTGAGTGGTGGTTCCCATGATGGATCACATGACTGCATTCTAAGCGGCCGGTCGGCCTAGGGGGAGTTTCCCCAGGGGTGTGGCCTACCTGCAATACTATCCCAGGGACAAACTGGAAGAATGGCATTCCGGACTATATA
>NW_006921616.1:1893310-1893888 GCF_000298275.1 Orycteropus afer afer
CTGAGGAACAAATAACCAAACTATGGTACATACACACAATAGAATGCTATGCAACCCGAAAGAATAATGTAGAATCTGCAAAACACCACATTATGTGGATGAAGTTGGAGGACATTATGCTGAGTGAAATAAGTCAATAACAGAAGGACAAATATTGTATTAGTCCGTTATTGTAAAAGTTAAGGAAAGGTTTATATATGGAGGGGAATTTTCTTTGTTCGTTACCAGGGATGGGAAGGGTGGGTAGGGAACACTGTTAGATAGGTAGAGATAAATATTGATTTGGGTGAAGAGAAGGGCAATGTACCAAATGTGAGTGATCAACATGATGGTACTGAGGAAGAATAAGACATAGAGGGGAGGTACAGATAACAAAGATGAACCCTTTTACACATACAGTACTGTGTTGTCAGTGAAGGCAAACATGGGTATATGGGTGGATAGATGGGTGGATAGGCTGAACTATTAGGTATGTCAATGAAGTGGGGAGTATACCCAAGACCATGTATAGGGTTGGCAGAGAATGGTCCTATAATTGTATCTGTATGATTTGTAAGAATTCCCAGGTGCATAGTAGA
>NW_006921616.1:1894249-1902236 GCF_000298275.1 Orycteropus afer afer
AAAATAAAAGGGGGGGACCAGGTTTCCTGGTGGAACCCCTGAGACTATGGCCCCTAGCTGTCCTTCAGTTCTGGAATTGAACCCACACCTGTGGCTTCTAGCCAAACAAAAGACAGGCATATGAGTTGAACATTTACCTGAAGGAGATACAGTCCTTGGAGAGAACAATCATTTGGAGAAAAAAGGGCTATTTCTGCACAGGGAGACAGCTCAGGGGGCAGGAGTGCATAGAGGGATAGACACAGGGAAGAGGTAACTACCAGGAGGAAGTGGGAGGGGAGTGGTTGCATTGGGGTAAATTGTAGTCAATGTCATGAGACAATGTGTGTGAGAACTGCTGTATGGAAAGTGAAGTTGCTCTGTAAATTTTCACCCAAATCACAATAAAACAAAAAACTAAAAAAAAAAACAGACTTAAAAGTGGGCATGGCACAGTCATTACCTGGGATTGTTTTCTTCACATGAGATAGAGAGGCCAGCAATACAAATCAATATTAAGCTACAGTCAATGGCTGATGGGTTAATGGGAGAATTGTAAAGAGCAAGGTTGAATCAAAAGGGCAGCCTTTGCCTAGGGAAAAATCTCAGAAGGCAGGAAGGGAAAGGAAAGAAGCAAGAATGGAAATGGTAAACAGAGAGGAAGTTTGAAGAGTGCTCTTACATTGTGGAGATTGCAATCAACGTCAGAAAAAAAAATGTATATCAATTGTCGAATAGAAAACCAAGTTGCTTTGTAAACTTTCACCCAAATCACACTAAAAAAGATTAAAAAAAAAAAAAAAAAAACAAGTAGAAGACTAGGGACAAGGATGAAAACAGAATAAGGATATTTGTAACTCATGTTTGAAGATACCAGTTACCTTCGAGTCACCTTCGAGTCAGTTCTAACACATGGCAACCTCATGTGTTTCAGAGTCGACCTGTGCTCCATAGAAATTTTCAGTGGCTGTGACCTTTTGAAATTGGATCATCTTTCTTCTGAATACTTATGGGTGGATTCAAACTGCCAATCTTTTGGTTAATAGGTGAGTCGTTAACTGTTTGCACCGCTCAAGAGTATCCTGCATCCCATGTCAATGCTCCTAAAAGACTATCTACTACAGAAGAGATTTTTGATCCTCAGGTGAATGAGGTGACCATTCTGTGGGTGCCAGTCACAAGTTGTAAGTACAAAGTGGCCATGATGACAAGGATTTAGCATAAGAGCAACAGGGACTTCCCTTCACCTGAGATGATCTGACCACCACCAGTACTGTTAGCATAAGAGCAACAGGGACTTCCCTTCACCTGAGATGATCTGACCACCACCAGTACTGTGTCCTCAGTAAAGCACGGTGTTTTTATGGTTGTCAGTCAGTGATTTCAGGCAATTGAATAGACTGTTATAGTGGGTTTAAGTTTTTCTCCGCAGCTGGCTATGCTTCAGCAAGCACTACAGTTATGGATTATGGAATTCTTTATTCATTGTGATGATAACCTACACAATATTGCTTCTGACCAGGAACTCATTTCCCCTCCAGAGCAGTGAGTCAATAGGCTCCAGCTCATGATATCCATGGATCTTCTTATATACTAAGGCCTAGAATTAGCTGCCTTGTAGAGTACTGAAATGACAACCAGAATAACAAATTATGGTAAAAGCTGTCATACAAGACCTTGCAAATATTATCAAGTGTAAGTCAGTCAGCATACAAAATATGGAGTTGAGGTGACTGTACTGTTAGGTAAACTATATGCTTTGAAAGACCAATCAGTAGATAATGATGTTTCTCCTAAGGCTGCAATTCACTGCACAGAAACCAAGAAGTGGAAGTAAGTGGCCCCTTTCACTATTACAATACACAACTCCTTTTCAGAATTTTAAATTTAAATTCCCTAAGTCCTGGGCTCTGCTGGCTGAGAATTTTTACTTACTAAAGAAGAAATTCTTCCATCAGGGGTATCACAGTAGTGCTAGTCACATAAATGTTAAAATGGATGACTGCCCATCTTGATATTCTCATACTTCTGAATCAAGACAAAGAACAGACACCACTATTTAGGTCTAAGTTATTAATTACATTTACCAAGAAGACATTCTGTTGCTTCTCCATAGAGGAGAAATTTATATGGAACTCAAGGGACTCACTGGTATGAAATTCCACATCTCACAGTAAATCCCAGTGGGGGATTAGAAAAATTCAGTAGAGATAGGACTCAAAAGAAATTAGACTTTTCAGGAAAAGTATTATTCATCAAAACCCATGTAAATTATTCCAATAGAATTTTGGATAAATTGTAAAATATTTAACCTCTAACACTCTCCAAGTTCTGAGTCAAGCCTATTTCAACACAATTCCTTCTGCTTATTCTCCACTAGCCTAATTAACCTTCTTTCCATTCTCAAAGATGTCAATTCCATTTGCTGTTCTCTTTGTACAAGCTCTCTACTGGGATTCTCAAACTGCCTTTCAAACACTTAACATAATATAAAATATTACCGTATTTACTCTCTGTGAAGCATTTCATAAACTTTGAGGTTAGATTCTTTTTTTCTTAAAGATCCTGACAGTAGTTTGTGATTTTATTCCTGTTATTAGTTAGTAATTATTTGCTATAAGCAGCTAATTGAGTGGCTGACATAAAAGGGAAACCTTATTTGGATTCCTTCTTTCAATTAATAAATATTTATTGATCACCTGCTTTGTGTCTGTAACTGTTTAAATGCTGAGATATCATAGTAAATAGGGTTTCATCTCCAGAGATTAGGCTATAAATGAGGGAACAGATCAATGGAAAATAAATATATGACTATATTATAAAATAATAATGATTTTAAATAAAGGAAATAACACAAAAACAAGTATAAATATCTCCACTTTAGTAGTAGTATGTTTTTATGTGCCGTTGAGTCATCTCCGACTCATTAATGACCCCTCCTTGAGTTTCCAAGGCAGTATCACTACAGAAGTAGATTACCCAATCTTCCTTCCAAGGAGTGGCTGGTGAGTTTGAACCACCAACCTTCTGATTAGCAGTCAAGTGCCTTAGGCAGTACGCCTCCAGAACTCTCTAGTGGTAGTAGAGCAAAAGAAATTTTCTGAAGCCCCCTTCTAGTATAATCCCAAAGGGCTTTGAGTCTTATTTATTCACTTTTTCAATCTATTTTCTCCCTCTTCTTTCTCCCTGGGCAATTTCTATGGTTCTGTCTTCAAGTTTCCTGATTCCTTTCTTTTTTTCCCTTCTATCCTGTTGATTCCATCCACTGAAGTTTTTATTTCAGTTACTGTATGTTTCAGTTCTACTATTTCCATTTAATTTTCCTTTATATTGTCTATTCATTGCTGAGACCTTCTATTTATTTGTTTCTAACAAATTTGTATTAACGTGTTGAAGTATTTTTATCATGGATGCTTTAAACTTTTCTGCCAGATAATTTTAACATCACATTAATTGCAATGTTTCCATCTATTGATTCACTTTATTCCTTATGAGCCTATCTTGGATGTGAGTGTATTTTAGTGAAACCTGGACAATTTCATACTATGTTATGAGAATTTAGGTTGTGTTTAAACTAGTTTTTTTTTTTTTTTTTTCTGGCTTATAGTATTTCATCAGATAAATCAAGAGACACCACCACATTATAGCCCAGTGCAAGTGAAAGTCAAGGTTCCTAATTTAATCAGTGTTGATACTCAAAAGAGAAAGGCTCTTTGTTGCTGCTGGTAGTGGTGGGGGTTCTAGTTCTCCTCACACTTTGGATCAGTGGGGGGACAACTTTACTGCTGGGGATGGAGAAAGCCCTCAGTCTCCTCTGACAAAATTCCAGCAGGAAGGTGAAAGGACACCTCCTCATTATTGGCTAGTGAGAATGAAAATCCTGTCTCCCCCACTGGACTTCTCTGACACCACCCTGGAGGTGATCTTGGAATACTTCATTATAGCTTTTCAAAAACTCATTGTTGTCAAGGCCGATCCAACTCAAAGCAACCCCTCATTGGGTTTTCGAGGCAGTATCACCACTGAAGTAGATTGCCCAATTTTCCTTCCAAGGAGTGGCTGGTGGGTTTGAACCACCAGCCTTCTGGTTAGCAGTCAAATGCCTTAGGCACTACGCCATAGGGATAGAAATCTAGGCTTGCCACTCAGCCTTCTTTGGCATGTATATGGTGATAGATCACAGTTTTTTCTGGTGTTTGACTTAAGTAGAGTGTTTATGGTTTATACGTTTTCTATCTTTCCAGGTTGTTCGTTCCCCAACCCTCTGTCTCTAGACAGCAGATTTTTGTTGGCGCTTTCCTTGTCTGTGTCCATTGGCATTCCTGAGTGCTGATGATTTCTTTTACCACAAATCTGGAATGTGTGAGGGAAAATGGAAACCCAGGGAAATCATAACTATAAGTTTTCTCAAATCCTAGCCTCACTAGTTGGGATGGCCTCTTGTGTTTGATTCATAATGGCCAACACGAGCAGTTGGATGGCTTCTTGTGTTTGTTTGATTCATAATGGCCAACACGGGCAGTTGGATGGATTCTTGTGTTTGTCTGATTCATAATGGCCAACCTGGGCAGTTGAACTTAGTGAGCAGGAGAAGGAAGAGTATATTCACTCCATTTTCCTAGAAGTGGAAGTCCTCCGTCACTGCTTTGTGCATGTGTTTGTGTGTGTGTCTTACATAAACTGTTGAAAAGTAGAACAACAAAAATTTTCCTTATGTGTCATATTCATCATCTTCTTTACTTCCACCAAATATATTCTAAGGGCTACTACTATTATTATCACAACTTGAAAAATTAAGAAAATAAGTCTTATGATAATTACTTGAGTTGTCCTGTAATCGGTTGGTAGGAACTAGAGAAGGCAAGATTTGGATCTAAGCAAACTGACCTATGCTTTTAGACACAGCACCATGCTGCCTTTTCTACTTCAATGAGTCATGTATTTTAATTAGGGCATTTATATTATATTAGCAACTCGAGATTCTGAGCAAAAAGGATCAGTGGCATTTTATTAATGTACATACAACACAGAATATTTATATGTAAAGACAATCTATGAGCAATTTATTTGAAGATGGAAAAAATTAATAAAAATATTACAATCTAATACTGTTGTATTAGCGTCACATTAACTAATATAATTAAGCCTATCTTGTTCTCCTAGTAATATATATATATATAATGCAGTAAAATGCAAATGAGGTGATAATATGAGCCAACATAAAGCAAGCATTAAATTAATGAATAAAAGTTACAGTAAAGCTGCATCTTGTTTTTATTTCTTCAAAACACATTTATATTCTATATAAAACATAAACAGAATCCAATAATGAAATGTACTCCAATATTAGAAATTCGTTGTGCCAAATATCATACTTTTTCAATTACGTGTATAATTATATTTAATAAAATTGTCAATGACCTGTTCTATCATTGAACTCTCCTTAATTCATTTGAGTTATGAGGGTTATTATTTTCAATTTATAACTTAAAAAATATTTTTCAATGCAAGAATAGTGAAATAACAAAACCTACTAGAGTATAATTCCTAAAAAAAAAAAATAATTGTTAAAAAGCTATCAGATCTTCTCTTCTTTTTATTGATGATTATTCTAAAAAGTCAAGTAACTTTGGCAATTCATAACAATGATTAAAAGTGTTCCTCTATAAATTCTCAAGAGATCACATTCTGCCCTTTAATTTTCCTTTTCACATTTTCTTTCCATCCTTCCATCTTTTTTCTCTTTCTTTTTGTACATACTTATAGTTATAGAAATTTATATATTTAACTATAAGAGAAGCAAAAAATGAGACATATGTCTGACAATATTTGTATATATATAATTTTTAAATGAAACTAGATGTACAAGGCACATGATTCTGAATATGACATATAGTAGAACTATCTTTTCTACTATCTTAGAAAGTAGAAATCTCATATGAACAATAATCATATTAATTTTATGGCATTATTTAATCATGTTCAATAATAGCTTAATATATTTTCATCCATTTGTCCATTTAAGAAGTATCAAATAGTGTCAGAAATAAAGCTGGTCCAGGGGATGTACTTATGAATAATCTGTATGTCTATCTTTACACCTACAAAATAATTTTTAAATCATGGTACAAGGTATAAAACAGAAAAATAAAACAAAACAAAAAAAAACCACCTCACTGCTGTTGAGTTGACTTGACTCATAGCAACCCCTCTTTGAGTTTCCAAAGTGGTATCTCTACAGAAGTAGAGTGCCCAACCTTCCTTCCGAGGAGTGGCTGGTGGGTTTGAACTGCCAGCCTTCTGGTTAGCAGTTGAATGCTTTAGGCACTACACCACCAAAGTTCCCACAAGGTATATACCCAAAATTAATTTATTTAACATAAAAAAGTCCAAATGTGAATCCATCAACAGGAAGTGTTCCATTCTGTTACACACAGGATCATTATGACTCAGCGCCAACTGTACAGCACCTAACAACAAACATTTTCTTATGTTACACTCCTCCCTTCTTTATTCCCAAAAAAGGGGCCATTTCTCTATCAATGTGTTTGTGTTAGTCATTGGCCTTGGCTACTTGTTTTTAACAAATGATGAGGAGCAGTATCATGCACATCTGGCACAGCCTACATCATGTACCAATCTCTCTGGGGACCAGCAGACATCTGAGACTCATCAGTGACCAGATACATTATGCAACAAGAGTTGACAATGTCTCCATTATTCTCCATCATCACATTCATGGGAGCAAGACATTTTCTACTAGAAATAAAAGAGGTACAAGGAAGATAACAGACGCCCTGGAAGAACCATGGCTAGCAAGTCCCCTGCTAGCCAAAATATTGGTAGTTTGAACCTGCTCTGGGCAGAAAGATGGGGCAGTCTGCTTTTGTAAAGATTGTAGGCTTGGAAACCCATGGGGAAGTTCTACCCTGTGCTGTAGAGTTGCTCGAAGTCTGAATCAATTCATGGCAATAGGTTTCCTTTTTGATTTTGGAAGATAATAATGAGCGGATTCCATATTATTTGCATATATATCTAGTTATACTTTATTTTCATAAATGAAACTCCAATATTACTCTGGTTTTGCATCATGGAACTAACAGACTTACAAGAAAATGCTCTTAACCCGAGAGGGGTGGGGGGAGTTTTCAAAGTCCAAAGTCTTATTCAGTTGCTGCTCCCAGGTCCAAATTCAGGATTTCTGCATGATAAATATATCACTTCAAAAATGCCTACACCTTGGTCATTATGTGGATTTTTCACTGTCCAGAAACCTCTGTCAAAATGTTTTCTAACATCCGGTGTCTAACTTCAGCTTATGGGAAATACCACGTGGCATTTCATTATCCAACCTCTGGTTCTAACTAGGATTGCTGGAAACAGATAGAATGAGGTGTCTTAAGAAAGATAAAAAGTGGTATCAGAAGAGTCCGCCTGGAAGGAGGTGCCTTGTCCTCCAGGATTCTAAATACAGCACAGAGAAATTAACACTCACCTAACCTTCACATTTTTTCTACCAAGTGTCCCAAATACTGAAACTTAATAGAACATGCATGGCCTAAGCTAGAAAATAAGCCAAGGTCTAGTTCTACCAGCTTCTAGTTATCATGCTAACTGGTTGCAGAAGCCGGAGCTGGATGAGCCTTTCTACTTTGATCTCACATCTGTTTCGCTAAGTGCACTCCTATTAACAGTTTCTTTTTGCAAGGAGAGTATTGGGTGGAAACTACAGCAATTCACATCCAGCTTATCTAGGTCAGGAAGGAAACATGATGTTACACAAAACTGTGGAGTCTAGATATGGACTTGGATTCAAGAGGGGCTGGATCTGCCAGTTGGAGTGACAACACTGAGGCTGTATATCCTCTCTCTCCTTAACATCACTTGGCTTTATTTTTTATGTCTATTCCAACCAGCAAAGAGGCAGGACAGTTGCCAGTAACCTAAGAATGACACATTTCCCAGTCCAGCTGTTCCAAAGGGGGAATATTACTCTTTCTCAACAGCC
>NW_006921616.1:1902991-1905752 GCF_000298275.1 Orycteropus afer afer
GGGCAATGTTTCATTCTGTTATACATGGGGTGACTATGACTGGACTCATCTTGATAGCACCTAACAATATGTTGGGCTCAGGTATAACAAGGACTGTGAGGCTGGCACAGGACCGGGCAGGGTTTCGTTCTGCTGTGCATAGGGTCGCCATGATTTGGAGATGACTTAACAGTACCTAACAACAATAACTGTAATCATAGATGTATACACTGTTATGAATATTTTAAAGGCTTCACTACTAAAGCATATGAAGTTATTCCTGAAGGATAAATATGATTTTTTTTTTTTCCAGAGAGAACCCGAAAATAAGAGAGGAAGAAATTTGATTTCTAAAGAAAATAAATATATATAAATCCAAATGAATGTGTATACCCAACGAATATGTAGCACTTTTATAAGATGGTGGTAGGCCTGTCACTTGCACCATGCCATTGTCTCCTCATTGCATCACGTAGCATATGAAGAAGGACTGGGAAGTGGTGGTAGGATGGGGAGAGAGACAAGTAATATAAGAATATCAGCTTTATGTAAGCCTGGAGAGGTCTTCATAATTTAATTGAAGAATTTGAAACTTCATGATAAATAACACATGGTTTAGATTCCTCCTGGGCACTGGCTCTTCAGTCAAATTGATCACATTGTACTGCATAATTATCATGAGGTCCAAGTGCTATCTTGAAGATACAGGGACGGATAATTATGAGCTTCACATAGTTGCAAATGTACAACTGCAAAAACATTTCAAATTTAGAAAATAAAAATTATACCAACATTTTAGAAATTGTGTATGTGTGTGTGTGTGTGTGTGTGTGGATGAACTGCTGCTTTGAGTGAAACACAAAAGGATAAAATATTTCAAGTTCTTTATGTAAGAATGTTAAATGTTAAATTAAATTTAATTTAACCTTAAATATACTGATTAGAATAAAGTAGATAGTATATTTTTATCATAATTTCCATTAGACTTAAAATGCTTGCTCCTCAACCACTCTAATGTCTAATAAAGACATATTTTTTTTGTCAAAATAAATATTGAAGATACAGGTAAGGAAACAAACTAGAGACAAGTTAATGAGAGAAGTTTATTTTGAACTTGTTTATTTAGGTCCTTGACCTGAAACATTATTTAGAAAATGAAATTAAAAAAAATAAATAAATAACACCAGGTTAAAACTGAACTGCAATTTTGGCACTTTATGTATCTATCTATCAGTCATTTTTAAAGACTATGACGCATCCCTAGGCTAAAATAGAACTGAGATATTGTTGATCATACTGTAAAAAGTATTATAAGTGATCTACTACTAGTCTTACATTTTTCATATGCATTTTGAAAGAAAGTTAAGGGAATCATCTGTTCTGTGTGTTACTGCCTTAACCATTTATGTACATATACTCAGTTGATACAATTTCTTTATTAAAGATTTCAGATAAATGAAAAAAATGAAATCCTTAAAGGGACAAAAAAATCAATACTGCTTGCCGTCTGGAAAGGTGACTCATCCTGTAATTATTTGTAAAATGTCTGATGGTAGAGGTATAACACTGTTCAACTTTCTGTCTACAAAGCTTTACTTCAGTAAGACTTGGTCATGTCAGTGAAAAACATTTCTGAAATCATGCAGTCACAGAATAGCTAGAAGCATATCATCAACGTGCTTGAAAATAAAGCTTTCTCAGTTCACAGTACACACTGCTACGATAGTAATGGATCTTCTTAGTGAAACCCATAGGGCTATTCCAGAAGCCATTACAAGTCTTAAACTCTCCAATTCTCTTCTATACTGACATATGCTTCTCCATACTTGATTAATTGCAGTGAATTAAATGATTAGATTTCAAAGAATATCAAGTAACTTAAGAACGTCCTCTTCCAGCTTTGTTGTTGTTGTTGTTACATGTGGTCAGGTCAGACTCAACTCATAGTGACCCCTCCTTGGGTTTCCAAGGCAGTATCACTGAGGAAGTAGATTGCCCCATCGTCCTTCCGAGGAGTGGCTGGTGGGTTTGAACCGCCAGCCTCCTGGTTAGCAGTCAAGTGCCTTAGGCACTATGCTGCCAGAGCTCCCTCTTCCAGCTTTAGACCCTCCTGTCTTTCAAGCTACGCTCTGCTCAACAGTAAGCCCAGGAGATATAAGAAAGTGTGCCAGTGCCACAGAATGCTGTACAGTAGAGACATTCAATAAATATCTGATGAGTTCAATTAATGTCTTTGTTACCTAAATCTTACATGTTGGCTTTCTTTTGCTTCTGTGCCTTTGCAAGTGGTTCCTGAAACTGGGTAGATATGAAATATATTAAGCATATGATTGGATAGGCACTGACCAATCAGAAAGCACACCCATCTCATAATTAGTACATAGTTTAATACAGCAAACTGGTGCATGCCAGCTTTGAGGACAACTTCCTGTGCCATTCTTGGACCCTATCTTTACCTCACTTTGCTTGTCTAGCCTACACTTATGTTTTATGGTTCATATTAGCTCTTTATTTCTAATAAATTCTCTGTCATCAAAGAAAATGAAGTGTTTTTTAATTTTGCTCACGTATCATTTTCAATAGATTTATTGTATCATAATTTACACACTACATATATATATCCAAACCAAAAAAAAAAAAAAAGTTGCCATTGAGTGGATTGTGACTTATAGGACAAAGTAGAACTGCCCTATGAGATTTCCAAGGCTCTAAGTCTTTACAGAAGCAGATGGAGATGGTCTCATCTTTCTCTTATGGAGTAGCTGGTAGTTTTGAACCATCA
>NW_006921616.1:1906387-1907517 GCF_000298275.1 Orycteropus afer afer
CAAAGAAGGGGAAGGCCCTCAACGAGATGGACTGACACGGTGGCTGCAATGATGGGCTCAGATATAGCAAGGATTGTGAGGCTGGCACAAGGCTTGGCGGTGTTTCGTTCTGCTGTGCATAGGGTTGCTATGAGTTGGAGACGACTTGACGGTACCTAACAACAACAACAAGAAATATACATACATGATGATAACTTTGAAGTATATATAGATACTCATGAAACCTTAACCAAAAGAAGATAAAAAATACCTCCATCACCCGCAAAAGTGTGCTGGAGCACATTTGTAATGCTTCCCTTGGTTAAGTGGTTAAGTACTTGTCTGCTAACTGAAAGGCTGGCAGTTGGAACCCACCCAGTGAGCCCATGGAGCGAGGCCGGGTGATGTGCTTTCACAAACATAGCCAAGCGAAACCTATAGGGCAGTTCTGCTCTGTCACATGTGGTTGTTCTGAGTCACAATCAACTCAAGGGCACCCAAAACAACAACAACAGTCAATTAATTTCACCTTTGTCGGATCAGGGACGATATATTTTGTTCATAGTACATCATCAAGATTCATCACAATGTTTTGTACATAGACAATGAAAATAGATATCATTCTTTTAGTTTTCCATCAGGCATTTATGGGATGCTTCTACAATGATAATGTAAAAAATAAGATGAAAATCCTGCTCCCATGAATTGTTTTAGGTGATACAGAAAATAAACAAGTAATTGTTATATATTTCTAACAATTTATCATCCATCTGTTCATAAATATATTAATATGCTGATGAATACCATAGAGAAAAGTCAGGGTTATGCATTGGAAAACATTTTAATTCCCATAATTAGTGGTATGTGTGTCACATTACCAGCCCTCAATAATAGTGAATTGATAGAATTTTATTTTCTTGGGCTGAACTTTGAGAGTAGATGTAATTGGTTAACCAAAATACACTGTCAAAATTTGTTCCAAAATATGTTGCTCATTAGTTGAGTATTCAGGATTTTAAAGAAAATATAATAAGTAAATGAACTTCCCAAAAGGAAGCTGTATTATTAAAAACATTAATTTTGATATTAGAGCACTAGTGATCTCAGGGCAATTATGGTGTTACTTTAAAGATGAGATCTAGAATATATCC
>NW_006921616.1:1908222-1909402 GCF_000298275.1 Orycteropus afer afer
AGTAGATTGCCCAGTCTTCCTTCCGAGGAGTGGCTGGTAGTTCTGAACCACCAGCTTTCTGGTTAGCAGTAAAATTCTAAATATCCTTCTGTAGTTTTGTTCATGTTTAACATTGAGAAGAACGGAGTGTTCTTTAAAGCGTCAGTTCTATTACATTTGAAATATGAGTAACGGAGAAAATATGTACTTGTTTAAAAGTATGTAGGTTTCAGTGTAAGGAGTTCTGCTGGCACAACGCTGAAGTGCTCAGCTGCAAGAGAAAGGTCATCGGTTTCATCCTAAAGTCGCACCTTGGAAGAAAAGGCCTGCTGATCTGCTCTTGTAAAGATTACAGCCTAGAAAACCTAAGGGGTAGTTCCACTCTGTCCTATATGCTCACTAAGAATGCAATCAACTCAACAGCACCCAACAACAAGATTTGAGTCACGGGCAACCTTACGGTTAGTGTTACCCCATGTGGTAATTCATAGTGTTTCCCAAGAACTCCTCCTACACCACACCATATGGGACCCTTAGTAATGTTTATTATCAGTTTTAATCACAGGATAACATGTGATAAATATGCCTGTATATTTTGTGAATGCTATATTTCTTAGATCAAATGAATACTAACAGAATTATTTTGTAAAATTTTTCTACATTAAATTACAATACTATTAGTAAGTGAGCAAAAGTCTTTTGATTTTTCTTCTTCTTTTCCTTAAACTACTAATTTAGTATCAAAAAGTAATGATATGGGTTCACAAATACTATCACAATATTGTAGCTAAAACACGAGAAATTTTGTGAAAATCGGTAACTATAAAAACACTTGCAACAAGAAAAACAGTGCATAATTGTAGCACATGCAGATGGAACCATGTGAGTCCAAGTGTCATTGTAATTCATAGCAATGACAGCTCTGATCAGAGCACATAGAAGTTTAAAGTAATGTAACAGCAGAGTTTTAGTCTCATAGGTATATTGATACATGTAAGCTAGGCTTATGACACATTTTTTTGTTGTTGTTACAGCTAAATACAAGGATATTTTTATAAAAAAAGCAACAAATTTATGCTGAAATAGCACACAATTATTACATTACAGACATTTTAGTGTTATCTCTCTGCCAGTGTCAACTGGTATGGTCTGCCACTCCTACACCCCCTTATTACATCACTGACAGTAAGATAATACTTGA
>NW_006921616.1:1909752-1911229 GCF_000298275.1 Orycteropus afer afer
CAAAGAAGAATGAAGAAAACCAAAGAATCATGGAAACAATTAGTCCAAGTGACTGGTACACCATGTGATTCTCAGCCTAGATGACTATGAGACCAGAAGAACTAGATGGTGCCCTGCTACCACTGTCAACCACTCAGAGGAGGATCTATGTAGTAGATCCTGGATAGAATGAGAGAACAATGTGGAATAAAACTCAAAATCATCAAAAAACAAAACAAAACAAAAAAAGGACCATGTTCGCTGGTCTGATAAAGCTAGATGGAACCACTAAGACTATGGCCCCTAGCTATCCTTCAAGTATGGAATTGAACCCACTCCTGTGGCTTCCAGCCCAACAAAAGGCAAGCATATGAGCTGAACATTTGCAGTAGGTAGATTCACTCCTTGGAGAGATCAATCAGGGGAGAATGGAAGGGCAAAAGAAAAAAAAAAGACCATATTTTTCCAAAATATAATTTTCAAAGGCAATATAGTATTTATAATGCATGTTCATTTCCATATTAATACACACTAATTCAGTTACTGGGCAACAAAAGATCAATACTAGTTGACTAGATTTTAGAATTAGAATTTTGAAATACTTTTCCTCTCCCCTGAAGCATCACAATATAAGTAAGACAGAGGTGTTGTCAAAATAAATTTATTATATAATATTCTCCCCTGGAGATATTGTTCAGTACCATTCAAAAGATTATCTTCTTGCTGTGTTGTTTACTTTTTTTTTTTTTTTTTTTTTTTACTTTATAGATTTCCTCCTGACACCAAATATATGAGGATACTAACATCTGTAGTATGAAGAATTTTCACTTGGAAATAAAAGCTATCAAAATTTTTCCTTGCATGGAAGTTTAAATATGATGTCTTTTTCTATATAAAAGCATTATTTTCTATATCAATGCTGTTAAGTTATCAATTGTAAGGATATTTTGTTGTTATATTTTATATTCTAGTAACTGATAGGTAAATGAATATCTTACAAACAGATACTGTTAGTCTGTTGATCTGAATTCTAAGGATAGTTAGTTTTTAGATTTTCCATTCCAATATTTGAAAAAAAAAAAACCTTACAGTGGAAAAAACAAAACCCATGCTTTCAGGTACAAAGAGATTTAACTCAAGGACAGTGGGGCTTTAAATTATAGACAGTGAGAGCATCAGTTTTAGGCTAGGCCCCTCACCCATGCTCTCAGCAGGATATTGAGGTGCTCTGTCTCATAGAACTTAAGTCCTGTTATCCTCAAAGCAGACGGAGGATGGAAAAGGGGCTCCCAAAGCTCCAATTGCAAGTTCCTGAGTCAAAACAAGAGGCTGGTTCTACTGACACTGATCCATCAAATTCAGGACATGCACTCCATCCGGACTGACATGAGAAGCTGCTGTGACCTTGATGGGCAGTGACAACTGCCACTAGCCCCAGGACGACCATCTCCACCTCAGGTCTGCCTTTCGATGTCTGTAGGTACTTAATTGGCAAAAC
>NW_006921616.1:1911949-1913686 GCF_000298275.1 Orycteropus afer afer
CAGCTGACAACAGCAACTCAAATGATGAGAGAAGAAATGTGGGGGACAGTGAGGGATGCTAATTTGGAGGAGTAATTCAGAAAAGGAGGGCGATAATGGTTGACAACTTGAGAAGTGTAATGTGATCAATGTCACTGAATTGTACATGCAGACATTGTTGAATTGTGTGTGTTTTGCTGGAGCCATTCTCAATAACAACAAAAATAAGTCATTTGAAAAAGATTAATTCCTACTCTACTGTATTCTCTATTTTATTATGTGTGGCTCGTACTTTAGCAAAATAAAGTTAGAGCCTGATATATAAAGAAACATATGTTTTGTCATTCTGAAATCTGTTTTTCACAAGTTGCCAGGCCACAATTTAGATAGTTCTACTGAACCACATAAATGCTAAGGTTTCCATGGTGACTCTATCCACATGACAGTTCACAGATTTTTCTTGCTTTCAAGGTGACATTTGAGCAATTCTGAAGGTATTCACACTGAAGTCAGAAATGGCATAGGAGATTTGAAATTGAACCTGGGCACATATATCAATGCAATTTATATAAACTATATTGATTATCTTCCTTCCTCTGTACGGGTATGACATGTTTTGTTTTCTTCTTTGTTAACAATTATCGAATAGAGATCAAAAATAATTATATTTATTGCACTGCATCCAAAATATAAATATTACTGGCAGTAATTCTGAAGCTACCGAAATGCATGTATAAGTGAGAAAGTGCTGTATGCCCACACACATGTGGTCAGGTGCCATTGAGTCAGCTCTGACTCATAGCAACCCTGCATGTAACAGAACAAAACTACCCAGGCATGCACCGTACTCCAGTCCTGGCTGGATGTAAGCCCGTTGTGGCAGCCACTGTGTCGAATCATCTGGTTGAGGGTCCTCCCTTTATCAAGCACAATATTCTTCTTCAGGGACTGGTCCCTTCTGACAACGTGACCAGAGTAGGTGACATGAAGTCTGGGCATTCTTGCTTCCAAGGAGCATTTGGGCTGCACTTCTTCTGTTGTTGTTATGTGTCATTGAGTCAGACCCAACTCATAGCAACCCCTCCTTGGGTTTCTGAGGTGGTGTCACCATGGAAGTAGAATGCCAACTTTCCTTCTGAGGAGTGGCTGGAGGGTTTGAACCGCCAGCCTTCTGGTTAGCAGTCTGGCACACAGATATTCATATACACACATAAACACACTTCCAAAAATAAGGTTGGGCAATCTACTTCTGTAGTGATACCACCTCAGGAATCCAAGGAGGTGTCGCTATGAGTCGGACCCGACTCGACAGCAGTGAGTTTGGTTTGGTTTTTGGTTTGTGTAGTGTCACCTTTGAGCTGAGGTTAAATGTACTTTGCTTCACTCACAATTTCCCCATATTTAACCATTATTCAAAAAGCCAGCTTTAACATCAATTAAAATAGGAATGCAAAAAAGAAAGAAAGAAGGAAAGAACAGAAAAGAAAACATTTGGAGGAATCTAGTATATCCTAGGGAGCTGTGGTAGCATAGTGCCTAAGGCACTTGACTGCTAACCAGAACACTCAAGGATCAAACCCACCAGCCACTCCTCAGAAGGTAGGTTGGGCAATGTACTTCCGTAGAGATACCGCCTCAGAAACCCAAGGAGGGGTCGCTATGAGTACAGTCTGACTCGACAGCCCATAACAACAACAACAACAGTATATTCCAGTATTTAGTAATGGTACAGATTACAAATCAGGTAAAATTTTTAAT
>NW_006921616.1:1918336-1920960 GCF_000298275.1 Orycteropus afer afer
GTCATTATTATCATTACTGTTCTTATATTATTCCTTCTTTAGTCTGTTGATGAAGTAAAACAATATCCAATTACTTCTTACATTAAACCACCCCTGCATTTTTTAGATAAATTCTATGTAGTCTTGGTTGCATCAATTCTTTATACATAGCTGGATTTTGTCTTTGAATATATATATTTTTAAGATTTTGTTTCTCCCATTACCCTTACCTGATTCTGGTGTCATATTATATTGGACTAGAGAAAGAGGGAAGGGTTTTCTTATTTCAATTTTCTGGAAAAGTTTTATTAAGATTGAAATATTTTGAAATATATATATATATATATATATATATATATATATATATCATCTGAACCTGATGATTGTTGCTGTGTTGGCTTTTCTATGTTAACTACTTCTGTTACTTTATTAAATTCATTTGGTATTTTATTATTTTTTGATTCAGTATGATGTTATGCTTTATATTTTTTCCTAGACATTTGTCCATTTTGTCCAAATGTTCCAATTTGTTTTCCTAAAGATATTCATAGTATCTGCTTTCTCGTCCTCTTTTTAAATTACTGCCTACCATATATTTAAAAGGGAGCTGTGGTGGTATAGTGCCTAAGGCATTTTGTTGTTAACCAGAAGGCTGGTGGTTCAAACCCACCAGTCACTGGTCAGAAGGAAAATGGGGCAATTTACTTCTGTAGAGATACCCACTCGGAAACCCAAGGAAGGGTCTCTATGAATCAGAAAGGAGTGGACTGTAGTCAGATCGGTTTGATTTGGTTTGTATATTTAAAACCGGAAAACCAAACTCTCTGCCATGGAGTTGATGCCAACTCATAGTGATCCCCATTGAGTTTCCAAGGCTGTAAATCTTAACTGAAGGAGACTGCCTCCTATTTCTTCTGTGGAGTGGCTGTTGGGTGCAAACCACCGCCCTTTAGGTTAGCAGCCAAATCCCTAAACCTCTATACTACCAGAGCTCCTTGTTACATATTGGAAGACTCCTGAAACATCTTGTCAGAAATCATTTGGCATTTTGAAGAATCTGCCTCTTTGCTTTTCTCCATTGCATCTTTTCTGGTAGATCTTTAATATGTAAACCAAGCTTTATTATTTTATTCCTTCTGATTTATTTGTGGGTCTTAGAAAATCAGTCTTTAACTTCTCAACTGGAATGTTTAGCTATTTAGTTTTCAGTCATACTTCTGAAAACCCAACTTTCAAATTATACATTAAGTTTTGATGTATGATATCCATTATATAGATAAGTACTGTTATATATATATACTAGTAATTTTCATAGATGATTAATTCTTAATTTCTAAATATAAGAATTGCTAATGTTATCTTTGAAAATTATTTTTTAACTTAAGATTTGTTATGGTTAGAGAATTCAATAGGTATGACAGCTCTTTGAGAATTATTGAGACTTATCTTTCACTTATTGATTACTCAGTTTTGAAAATTTTGACATGTGTTTGAGAAGAATGTGTATTCTCTAGTTTCTAGACACCAAGTTCCATCACTTCCTGTTTGACAAACCAAATTATCATTATGCACTAGCGCTCATTATTCCTAATAATTATTTTTGTTTTATAATCTCTTTCTCATGATATATTTAATATAGATCATCAAATGCATATCAATGAATATGTTTTATTCATTTATATTTTTAATTAAAAAAATCCTATTAAAATTCCAATGGAGCATTAACTTTAAAGAAAAATAATAATAATAGTTTAATATGACTCTACCAAGTAATTCTTTTGTATTCTGTAAGAAAGAAATGTTTTATACATTTCATTTTGATAAATATAATAATAAAATATGCAATTATATTCCAATTGTATTGTAAAAACATTAAAGATAATCTTCATTGTTAATAAAGACTTAAAGCCTACTTAGCAACCCCTCCTGGGGTTTCTGAGGTGGTATCACTACGGAAGTAAACTGCCCAGTCTTCCTTCCGAGGAGTGGCTGGCAGGTTTGAACCACTAGCCTTCTAGTTACTAGTCAAATATTTTAGGCACTACACTACCAGAGCTCCTAAAATACTACCAAATACAATAACACAATACTGACTACTGGTTCTTTGACAAATATAAGGATTATTTAAATCAAGAAATGCTTTACTATGATATAACTCCATGTGCAAAATGCTACATGTATGTGATTAGGATGTTGCTTTAGAGTTAAAAAGATTTTGGAATAAATTTTAAAATTGACTTTGTCTTTGTAAGCTATGTTAACTTGCCTACACTTTCCAAGACTCAATTTACCTTCTACATTAAAATTCTGTCATATACTAAAGCAAAGCCAAAGCAGGTGGATGTTTTAACCACTGTACCACCAGAGCTCCTGTCATACACTAAGTACCAACAATAAGAGTTTCATTATTAATAGTTGCAATAATATTTATAATTACAGTCTTACCCAAGCACAGTAATGCTAACATTAGCACATATGTCAATTGAACATTAATTGCCATAAATAATATTTGATTAACTTTGGTCAACCATTTTAAACCCTAATGCTAGCATTTTGTGAATCTTCCTTATATTTCCCCTTATATATAAATGTAAACATTATGTAAGTAGCCCATTGCATCCAGTTTTTAATTTAATTTATTCATG
>NW_006921616.1:1921085-1924638 GCF_000298275.1 Orycteropus afer afer
CTAACCAGAAGGCTGGCAGTTCAAACCCACCAGCCACTCCTCGGAAGGAAGATGGGGCAATCTACTTCCTTAGTGATACTGCCTCGGAAACCCAAGGAGGAGTCGCTATAAGTTGTGTCCGACTTGACAGCACGTAACAACAACAACAACAACAATATTTGAAAGTGGCATTAGCAATACATATGAATGATACATCCTCTTTGTAATTTTGGTGCTGCACCCCTTTTATCGGAGAGGTGAACCTATGCAATTGCTGAAACACTAATCATGTAAGGGTTCCTGGATGCAAGAAAGGATGTCAGTATAGATGTTAACTGTTCAGCCTGCCATGTTTGAGGCACTGGTCAAAGGTGAATAGTAGATTTCAACCACATACCATCACTGAAGCTAGACTTTAATGCATCCTAGTGTTGGTGGTTTACATCATCCCTCACCTCAGCTGATAGTTTTAAATGCAAAAATATACACATTTACTTAACGTCTCTTTATCATCAGGCAATAAACATCCCCCTAAAAACATTTATCAGTAAAATTAACATTTCTAATGTTTTCTCCCATTTGAAAATATTCTCTTGAAATCAAGTGTCAGGACTGGAATTATGGAAGCAAATGGACAATGAGGTAAATTTAAACAGGCAACAAGAGACGGAAAAACATATATTAACATCCCCACAAAAGGTTACGGAAACTTCTCCATAGATAGACTTTACTGCATTTTCATAATTCTTCAATAATTCTCCTACACTAGCTCAATTCTCCTCAACAGTTATTATTCACTACTCAGTATTTCACTGATAAAACAGCAATTCAAATTTAACTCCATTTTCTATGTAGTACAAATTTACATGTGTTAAACCAGAAAAACAAATCCACTGCTATCAAGTCAATTCTGAGTCATAGAAACCCCCATTGAGTTTCCAAGGCTGTAAGTCTTTATGGGAGTAGATTGCCTCATCTTCTTCCTACATTTAAATTGCACCCCAGCCTATGAAATAAAACTGTCATCTCAATTTTATATAAGATAAATTGAGACTATCAAGATATTAAGTCCTTATAGAATAATGGATATATGCAATTTTTTCCTCCTGGAATGTTGGGAGCTGGGGTTTAATCATGGGTCTTTGTGTCTCCAGTTGTCACATTCTTCTGTAATATAATGCCTCTAAAAGTAAGTGCATTGCATTCGAATTGTGAATGTTAGATAAGGATTCTGCATAACATTAGTTTTAATCACTGAATTTCTAAGTTTATGACAATAAATGTCTCACTCCTGAATTAAGAGTTGAAAAGAGTATTACTAATAAAAAATTACAGAGCTTTATCTGAGGACTATAAATAACAAAGAAAATATAGTTTAAAATAAGCGATGCATTTCCATTTTTAATTTTTCAAACTCCTCCACTTATGCATTAGGATAAGTGTTTTAACAAGATTAGATTTAGAGGGATAATTATAATCAAGGTCAATTATGTTAGCATTCCAACTCTACACAAGGTACTGTTCTATATTAAACTATGATCTTAATACTCACTGCAGGCCACATTCAAAACAGTGCTGAATAATCATTTCTACCTGTAATGCATTTACTAATTGGTAAAATGTGTCTTTGTCAATTGGGCTCATTCTGAACTATTTTCAATTCATTAACTGAAAATATTGGTTGATTTTCTCCAAATTGTGATAGATTTTCCTTAACTCTTATTGAAATTTAAGTGTATACCTTTTCTCCTAGAAAAAATAAAATCCCATCACAACCAATACAGCCAAGTGAGAAGAAATTAGCTCATTTGCAAATCCTATTAAGGATGTTCCAATCTTATTTTATCTGACAGTTTTGGGGTAAGAATAACATGTTAATTCATAGAAAAATATCTAAATCAATACAGTTAAGCATTATAATAATTCTGAGAGATTTGCTCAGAATTGTATAGGATTTCAGTAATAAATTTTAGAATGACTTCCTAATACTTACTATATGCTAGACAGTGAATTGGGCAGGGAAGAGCCAATGTTTAAAAATATGCAAGATTCATAACCTTATGAAATGTACTTTCAAGTGGAAGATGAAAAGAAGTTATAGGAATTAACTCAAAATATTGGAAAGTCAAAGTCATGAGAGCAAAGGGAAAAAAATACCAGAACTTGAAATTTTTGTATCAGGGAAGGATTCTGCAAAAATGTTATAAAAATGTTAGTAAAGGCTTTGGAGGAAGATTGGTAGGTAGAAGGTTCCAGACAAAATTAAGTATGTGCATAAAAAATTAATATAAACAGTAGTTTACCACTGTGAATGGCTTAGCTTGGTTGTCTTGTAGAATGCAAACTAGGGTAAAATGTTGAGTTCAGAGACAAGTATGAGAATCAGCTGATACAGGGCATTAGCCTGGTGACTTAGCAGACATCAGAAGACACTTTTGAGAGATGATGTCAGAACTGAGCTATGCAGTAAATAATAATAACACCACTTTGCTTTGTTTTACAGCAAGTAAAACCCAGGAATAACAAAATTACCACTAAGTACCTCTGTATTAATGGTGTAACAAATGCATGGGAGATTGTTAGATACAAGCTAGAAAAGTTATGTCTGCAATGGGTTTTGTTGTCCTTACTTAATTAATCATGAAAGTGAATCTTACAGAAGTAAAATGACTTGACTTATCTGCTCCATCAAGCAATCATTAAAGGACAAAGCTGTAATTTAAGCTCACACTTTTAACTAACAACCCTGATTGCTGTGCGGTTGTTGTTAGGTGCTGTCAAGTCAGTTCCGACTCATAGAGACTTTATGTACAACAGAATGAAACACTGCCCAGTCCTGTGCCAGCCTCAAAATCATTGCTATGCTCACGTCCATTGTGGTACCCACTGTGCCAATTCACCTCATCGAAGATCTTTCTGATTTTTACTGACCCTTTACTTCACCGAGCATGGTGTCCTTTTCCACATGCTGGTCCTTCCTGATAACGTGTAAAGAGTAAGTGAGACTAAGACTTGCCGTCCTTGCTTCTAAGAGCATTCTGGCTGTGCTTTTTCCAAGACAAAGCTCTTTGTTTTCTGGTAGTCCATCAATGAATAAATAATAAATACCAAACTCACTGCCGTCAAGTCAGATCCGACCCATCGACCCATCGCAACCGCTCCTTGGGTTTCCGAGGCAGCATGTCTATGGAAGATTGGCTAAGCTTCCTTCCAGGGAGTGGCTGGTGGGTTTGAAGGACCAGCCTTCTACTTAACAGTCAAATGCCTTAGGCACTACGCCACCAGCACTTCCTATACTCTTCACCAACACCATAATTCAAATGCATCTATTCTTCTTCATTCTTTCTTATTCATTGTCAAACTTTCACATGCATATGAGGTGTGGAAAACATCAAGGACTGCATCAGGTTCACCTTAATCTTCAAAATGACCTTTGTTTTTTAACTCTTGGGCAACAGATCAATTGCTTTTTTTTATATTTCTAGGGAGCTCTGGTAGCATAGTGGCTAAGACACTTGCCTGCTAACCAGACAGCTGGCGGTAAAAACCCACCAGCCACTCCTCGGAAGGAAGG
>NW_006921616.1:1926143-1933329 GCF_000298275.1 Orycteropus afer afer
ATAGAAATTTGTTATTAAAAAGTCAATTGACTCCTTATCTGTCATCAATGAATAACAGCAATAAGAAAGTAAAAAATAAATCAATGAACAAACTAAAATAAAAAAAAATGACAGTTATGACAGCACTAAAATGAATTAATTAGGAGTAAATCTAATAAAATTTGTACAAGATCTATATGTGGAACAGTACAAACTCTAATTAAAGAAATTAAAGAAAACCTCAATAGCTATTCTTTAATGGAATATGAAATGACTCAGTTGTCATTTCTTCCCAACTTGATTCAATGCAGTCCTAATCCAAATCCCAGAATGCTTTTGTAGGTCTTGTAGGTGCTGACAAACTGATTCTAAGTTGGTAAGGTAAGGAAGGAGCTTAGAAGAGCAAAGACAATGCTAAAGAAGAAGAACAAAGTTGGAGTACTTACACTATCAGATTTCCAGAATATAGTAAGAAAATATAAAAAATAGATAAAGATACAATAATTAAGACAATAGAATAGACAAAGCAGCAGAATAGTGAGCATAGACATTAAACTTATGAACTGCCATCAAGTTAATCCACAACTCATGACTACTCCACACACAATGGAAGGAAATGGGTTGGAGCATGGTGATCTCAGGGTTTTCATTAACTGTTTTTTGGAAGAGGACCACCATTTACACTCTATTAACCTCTTCAAGAGGTAATGAAATAATGAGGTACCAAGGAGCTCTGGTGGCATAGTAACTAAGGCATTTGATGGTTAACCAGAAGGCTGGAGGTTCAGACCCACCAGCCACTCCTCTGAAGGAAGATTGAGCAACCTGCTTCTGTAGAGATACTACCTTGGAAACCCAAAGAGGGGTCGCTATGAGTTGGAAATGACTGCACTGCAGTGAGTTTCTTTCTTTCCTTCTTTTTTTTTTTTTAAGTGGATTCTTGGGAGGTCATATTAATTAATAATGGATACTAAGTCTAAAAGAAACGTCATTAGGGTCAAGGAAAGTTAACTTATATTGTACTTGAAAGAGAAAAGAAATAGTCTCTTATTAGAATAACCACTTGTAGCATATTATCCAAAGGACTCACTATAAAGAGGTAGACACAAGCAAGGCTTTTGTTTAGCAAATTTTGAATCTTCATAGTATAAGTTCCTAAAATTTAGATATATTTTACAGAAGTGAGATAAAACAAACAAATCAGATGAATTATGAAAGTTGATATATAAAGTTTCACTAACTTGGGAAGGAACATGTGCTCTTCATGATTTCTTCCATATGCCCATAATTTCAGGTTCTCACAAAATAAAGAAAATTGCCTGAAAGATCTTTCAAAAGTTGAGTTTTCTTTGTTAACAAGAGACCTGTCACCCAAAGAGAAATACTATCCCTATATTGGACTTTGCTTAACATGGAAGCTGATTTAAATCTAAGAGAATTCATGTCATAAAATAAATATTAGAATAAGTTGAATCTTGGCAGATCATTAGGAAAGATGAAATAGTATTCTTAAATAAAAAGGGCAAATCATTATAAAAGATAGTGAATATCATCAATGCATTTCAATTCTATTCACATAAAAGGTAGAAATGTTCTTAAATTTTGATGGGGACAATGAGAAAATATTTTCCTTTGAATTATTGATGATCTAATTGAATCTTAAAATGTCCATTAAAATAAATGAACTTCAGTCCTCTGGGTTTAGAAATAATGATGGATATACATCAGATCAACTTGCAAAGTACAGAGGTCAGAAGAGTTAAAAAACAAACATTTGGGATGAACAATGGGTATATCATAAGATAGAGCAAAGATTATGCCAAAAGCTTAAAGTTACAGGCAGTGGAAAGTCCTGGAAGCAATTTCAAGTGAGTGGTCCACATAGGTAATTGGTCTGACCTCTCCACTCCAGAATGAAGAGCTTTCTAAATGGTTTTTCACACCTTTTAGTGGAGGTCTTTAGTGGTGCAAATGGTTAAATACTGGGCTATGAACCAACAAGCCCACCCAGGAGTATCTCTGACGCAAGGCCTGGCAATCTGCTTCTAAAATGTCACAGTCTTGAAAACACCACGGAGAACAGTTCTACTCTGCGTCCATGGGGTTGCCATGAGTTGGAATTGATAACTAATAACAAGAATAAGACTTCTACTTTTCTGCTAATCTATATTGCTCGGCAGACTAATAATACTTAAAGCAAATCTGATTTCCTGTTTTAAAATCCCCTTTTTGTCCCTAGATTATATTATTTTTTGATTTACACTGCAGTTCCACTTTCAGCAGTATCCATCTTTTGTCAACTAGTAACCGGTCCACCATTCTGCATATTAATTTTCTTATTAATTCTGATGATAACACTATACCACACTCTCTTCTGTCTACTTTTAAATATTGTTTGGTTTTGGGACCTATTGCTACAATATTTTCATTTTCCTCAGCATTCAGGTGCCTCCTTGAGCTGTCACTTGCCTATGGAAGACCTCCTTCCATGGGGAACGCCCCCTGCATAAAATATCAATGCATTGTCTTCAATAAACAGCTTGTTGTGTAATGCTAGTATTCCATATTCATATCTGTCTCATCCATTAACCCCAAATTATCCCAGACTCATTGCAGACATGAAGGGTCAATAGGGTTTAGTATATTAGGAAAATCACATTAAACTAACACGGTTGCATAAGACAGAATTGTTGATCTTCAAGTATAAAAGAAACTCTCAATTTCATCCACCAAGAAAGGGCAGGGGAGGCACAGACGCCTGTTTCTCTGGCAGTGGATTCTTTTTTCTTTTTCTCATAAAAAGAACTCAGATTTCATTCTAGTTGATAGTCCATAAAAATAATGACTTTTCCTGGGCTCCTTTGAAACTATACCCACTGCCATCAAGTCAATCTTGACTCGTAGTGACCTTATAGGACAGAGTAGAATTGCCCCTTAAGGTTTCCAAGACTGTAAATCTTTACAGAAGCAGATTGTCTCATCTTTCTCCCATGGAGCAGTTGGTGGGTTTGAACTGTCAACCTTTTGGTTAGCAGCCCAGTGCTTTAACCACTGCAGCACCAGAGTCCTCTTGCCAATCCAAGGTAGTGGGAGTGGTTTATGCATTTGGCAATGCACTCAAGAGGCAGGGTTGGATGGTCCCAGTGCTCGTTTCTTCTTCTAGGCCTTTCTTCTTTAACCCAGGAGCACAGACCCAGTGTTCGAAATCTAGCGACCCTCGTGGACAAAGAGGTAACACTGAGAATGGAAACTGTGTACTAAATATGATAAGAAATAAAACTACTGTATGTCTAAATGGTTGACCTGGACTGTTTTTGTGTTGAAAAGAACTGGCTTTCTATCTTCTTTAGACCAATTTTTTTTTTTTTTTTTTTTAAGTTCTATGCAGTCGAATCTTCTACCAGTTCAGTACCAGTTGTAATGTAATGCTAGTAACAGAACACTAATTGTAGAATTAGCTTTCTGGAAGAATTAAGAAATTGTATACTAAGGAATATGATTTTGCAAGCTTAAAAGATGATGACCATCAGTTTACAGTAGCAAAACATGAGGTTGAACTGTTACCTTCAGCATTTTGGAAGGCAGAGCTCATGATGCCTAAGGCTGTTATATTCAGGAAATTATAAGAAAAATTCAGAAGGCTAGTGTATTCTGGCTCTTTCCTGATATTTTCAGCGAAACCCTATCAGTGACAGATCAACTGAGACTGGAAGTTTCCTGTCACCGAGCAGAGCTAGAAGAAAATTCCACTTGGTCAAGAGAGAAGCTCTGTGTCTGAGGCTTACAAAATAAATTGCCAGGGAGTCTGTAATTTGGAACTTTTTCAGGGTTAAAAATCCAATTGCTTCTATATCTGATACTGAATCAGTTATAAGGCGTGGTTGTAAAACTGCAGTGATAGTAGAAAATAATATTGGTGACTTGCCACACAAAAGCAGTGAGCTTACTCACACGTATGGACAAGGGTTCAGATTGTCTCCGAGGAGGAACTGGAGATAAAAGCGAAGGCATTGCTACAGCTTAAATCCAGTTAGTATAGGTTTAAAAACTATGACTGGTAAGGTCTTAGGCTGTTTTCTTCTCTTATGAAATAAACAACAAAAAAGCAACTTGGACATCTACTAAATTTTTGAATGATTATATGCTTATGAAGATATTGAACTCCCAAGACTAAAATGATGTCATAAAGTTATTCATGCAGAATATGCAGATGTGGTTAAAAAAAATTACTAGCTTTCTAGTAATTCTGTTATTGTTTACTATAGAGCCCAATTCAAATCAGTGTATTTATAGAGGATTCGAGCAACACTATTAACAGCATTTAGGAACCCTGCTGACACAACCAATAAGTGCTTGACTGCTAACTGAAAGGCTGGCGGTTCGAATTTACCAGAGGTTCTGCAGAAGGAAAAACTGGCAATCTGGCCCTGTAAAGATTTCAGACTGGAATGTCCTATGGGACATTCTACTCACTCACATGGGGTCTCTGTGAGTGGAAATCCACTCCATGGTGTCTAACAATAACAACAACAACAGTAACAAATTAATCAAATTAACATTCATAACAGGTTATTGTCAACCTCTACAAAAACCAAAAATCCACTGCCGTGGAGTCATTCCTGACCCATAGTGACCCTGGGGACAGTCAGACACCTCATAGGGTCTCTTAGGCTGGAAATCTTTATGGAAGCAGACTGGCACACCTTTCTCTCACTAAGTAGATGGTGGGTTTGAACAGCTGTCCTTTCAGTTAGCAGCTGATTGCTTAAGCACTGCACCACCAGGGCTCCTCTCCCCCAAGTTTGGGTGCAACAATTACAAATGATTATTTTGGTTCATATCACTAGTCTTGAAAAATGATGTAATTTTGAAAGAATTCAGTATACTCTTTGATCATAATTACATTAAGTTAATTAAAAAATTAAGATATAAATAAAATCTACAAACATTTCTAGATAAAGCAGTATACTCCTAAATAAAACCAGACGTAAAAAAAAAAAAAAAAAAATTACAAGGGGAAAAGTAAAAATATTTTAAGCTGAATGGAAATAAAAATTAAAAAAAATGGAAATAAAAGTATAATGGCAAATTTTGTGGATGGATTTCCACTTCTGCTTAAGATGGAGAAAGCATAACAAAAAAAGTCCCTAACTTAACAATGTGAAAGAAAAACAGGCAATATTTTCATAACATTTCTTATTCTCATTAACCTTCGAGTCTAGAAAGTAGTAAAGGAGTCTAATGTCCAGAGGGGAGCCAACAAGCTTGAAATCATTGGGAGCACTTAGCACCCGTCCTCACTAACTCACTTGCCACTGCATCTCCTGAAAGCTCACAGCCACAGGCCACTTGGGAAAGAAATGGCGAGCAGGCCAAACGAGTGCAGAGAGCTGTGCGCGTGCCAGGAAGCACTCAAAGCAGAGGGAGTAAATCATATTTGTGGTTCCTACAACATCCAGTTTGAAAAATACAAGTATAGATTTTGATGAAACCATCTGAGCTCAAAATTACAATTCTATCTGAGATTTAGACAACTACCACTAAGAAATCAGGGTAAAACATTTTACACATGGTACCTGAGAGCCAAGCTCCATATGTACATTGAGACTACTCCAAGAGAGGAAATGGCTGGCTGTCATAAACCCATCTCAAATCTATAGCATTTCACCTTAGTCTAAAAGAGCTCTGCTAGTTCACTGGTTAAGCATTGGGCTGCTAACCAAAAGGTCAGCAGCTGAAATTCATCAGCTGAACCATGAGGGAAAGATGAGGTCTTCTGTTTCTTTAAAGGATTAAAGCCTTGGAAACCCCATGAGGCACTTGTATCCTGTCATATATCATTTGTATGAGTTGAAATTCATTCAGTGGCAGTGGGTTTCATTTGATCTCTGTCCAGGTTCTCAAGAGGAGCAAAACCATTGAAATCTATACAGAGAGTTACTTAAAGGAAATGGCTCATGCAATTACGTCAAGTTCCAAATCTGTGGGTCCAGGGACAGACTGAAGATCTCTGCTGATACACTAGGATCAGGGGCTGGCAAATCCAAGACTGCAGATTAGGCAGCAGGCTAGAAGCCTTTGCTGGTTCACAGGGTTGTGGAGGCTGGAGAGTTCCAGATCTGCAGCTCACACTGCACGTTGGAGACTTCTGAAGGCTTATGTCCCAGGAACCAAAGGTCAGGTGACAAAAAGAATAAAAGGTTGAGAGGGAAAGAGAGGGAGAGGGGTCTTTGCCAGAACATGATTTATATACTGGAGACAAGCAACACCCACCAAGGTCAGTGGTTTGCAAAATGTATGTGAAATGTTTGGAGTGGGTTTGCTCCACCAACCTTTCAGTTAGTAGTCACATACTTAACTGTGACATAGTGATCCCTCCTTGGGTTTCTGTGATGGTATCACTGCAGAAGTAGATTGCCCAATCTTCCTTCTGAGGAGTGGCTGATGGGTTAGGACCACCAACATTCTGGTTAGCAGTCAAATGACAGGATATATAATTAACTCATCATCATTAAAATATGACAACATTAGAAATACAGAGGCAGAATTTAGAAGCATTGCCAATGAATTTACCCATGTTTACACAGTGTCCATTGAAAGAGTAAGGTTTCTTTCACCAGAATAATGCCTGTGCCAAGTGAGAACACATTGGCCCTACATCAGAACAAGTCAGACACAGGTATGCTTGGATGCATGTGTTTCTGTGTTTAAAAAGAAGGCTTTGTGGTGAACGCTAGAAGATGCATGAATGTAGTTGCATTGAGGTCTGAAGATGGTCACAAAGAAGCGACATAAACTTAGGCCATTTGCAAGTATTTTTCTCTCCTTGTGCCCAGGGGATCATTGCAGAATAGATATTTCAATGACTACTGCTGTTCCCCATCTACTAACCAGAAAGAACTTTCTGTTTGAGACAAATAGTTGGACTTAATTGCAAGCACATGAGTATTCATCAAGTGTGTTAGACGTCATGCTCAATTCTGCAGCACTTCTAGAATTGGAAGGATGTGGAGACAGCTAGCATGGCCCCTGTGCAAGGACGACATGTAAATTTGTGAAGAGTGTTACATTCCAATCCTTAATGATTTCAAAATAGCTTATCACATTTTCTGTTAAATCTAAAACAAATCAGGAATTCCAATCCAAATAACCAGAAGAGAACGAGGAGTTCCATTGATTCAGTCAGTCAAGCGTGCTTGTGCTATGC
>NW_006921616.1:1934689-1936180 GCF_000298275.1 Orycteropus afer afer
TTAAGTTCATTTTTATTTCACTGATGTCCCTATCAGGCAGCAGTATTTCAAGTGTTTTCAGAAGAAAGACACTTTGTCCCCGTCCTCAACACTTGTAATTTAGTCAGCTGAAAGAGACTCAGACTATGGCGATTGTATTATTTCCTGTAGAGTCACTATGACTCAGAATCAACTTGATGGGAATGGGAATAAGAGCATAGGAATAATAAACCCTTTGGAAAGACCAGATAAGGTTATGTAAATCAGTCCCGTAAAATGGACTTTCATACCAAGTATTAATTAGTGTGAAGGAAGGAGGTCTCAGATGGGCAGGGACTGCTAAGAGCTACAGACTTTTCTTTTTGTAGTAATGACATTATTCCACAATTAATTAAGAGTGATGATTGTTCAATTCTGTTATTACAGTAAAACCTGCCAAAGCTAGAATCCGTGCAAAGCAGAAACCTGGCATTTTGCACTATAGTGAGTGACAGGAAGTGGTAAGATTGCAACACAGTTAAAGGCAGAAAACTTGCAAGACCTGGAAAAACAAGGCAGTTCCATGCAGTTTTATTTCTCACATGTTTTACTGCATAGCTCTGGTAGCATAGTGCCTAAGGCACTTGATGACTAACCAGAAGGCTGGCGGTTCAAACCCATCAGTCACTCCTCGGAAGGAACATGGAGCAATCTACTTCCGTAGTGATACTGCCTCGGAAACCCAAGGATGGGTCACTATGAGTCAGTCCGACTCGACGGCAAACAACAACAAAACCCAAACAATTGTAACTTCAGAAGGGTGAATTTTATGGTATATCAATTATCTCAGTAATACTTTGGTCTAACTGGTAAGAGTGGAAGTAGTGGGAATTGATCAGATTCTAGAATATTTTCACAGTAAAGACAAAGACATTCCTTGGTGGAATGGGAAGAAGAAGGAATCTAAGTGAAATCCTAGGAATTGGCCTGAAATCTGAAAGGATGGAACTGCCATCAGATAATGTGGAGAATGCTGTGGGAATCACAGCTTTGCAGGGAGAGACAAGTTTTGAGTTTGGAGTAACCATGTAAGTAGGCTGGACTAAGCTGGATCATTTTAAAATTTAATTTGTTAGACAGTTGGAAATTAATATATAAATGATTTTAACTTTTTTTTTTTTTGATAGAAAAATAACTGGTGACAAATCAAGAAACCCTTGTTGTGTATCTTAATTCCCTTTGCAGGCAAACATTTAAGCAAATTTCTTACATTTACATAATTATTCAAAGAATTGAGTAAAAATTGATTAAGCCTTCTCCAATTAGGTAGGTAGATGATTGATTTTCTTTTTCTTTTTGGAATTACTATGTCTATACGGAAACAGATTTTATTCTCAATCAAAATCAAACATATAACTTTCTAAGGATTCTGGAAGGTTTTAAATTTTTTACTGATAATAATTAAATTGAGTTGGATTGATCTCTATATATTAGTGAATTATAATATTTCATTATTCATTGATGAGATCATCA
>NW_006921616.1:1936280-1975964 GCF_000298275.1 Orycteropus afer afer
ATATATATATATATACATATATATATATATATATCAGTCAGATCTAATTTCATTGATATTAAATGCATTTACTGAAACTAATAAAAAATATACAGAAGACCTCATAAATTTTCTATAAAAAACACTAAATTTTAACCTATTGCATTTATACAATCACAACTTCCAACTTTTCACCTCTATTTGTTTATAAATATGGTTGAACACAAGGTGTCACCTACATAACCTTTTTTGTACAAGGAAGAAAACCAGAGTTCTCAACCTGCTCATTTTCTGCATAAGTTGTGAGCCATAAATTCGTTCCCAATTATAAAGGGCAACATTTGGATATTTAAAATGAGTCACAAAGGCAAGTGCCCCCTTGAAAGGTTATAGTATCAAAATGACCTTTACCTAAACACACAGGACCTCAATGGAATGAGCGATTTGATCTTCATGTTTTAAATACTGTTTCATATGCTTCCCAGGTTTTATGATAAACATAATTTCATTGTTAATATTCATATCAGACAATTTCATATCGGACTTGAAGACTGTAGACTTTTAAAGATGGACAAAGAATACTGCACAAACCTGATTGATGTATCGGACAGCTTCAGTATAATTTTGCATTCATGATAATTTGAGTATTATTATTGCTTGTTTATTAGAAGTACCTTTTATAGAAAATGTGACAGTTATGGAAAAGTTTTGTTGAAATAGCTGTTAGATTGGCATATTAATGATCACATGAGACTGATAGAAAATGTTATGAACTATCTGAAAAGAATAAACAAAGGGTGAATAAATGCCTCCTCATTTGTAATATGATTGAAAAAAATCTTATCACAAACAATAGCAAAGTCATTTGCATAAATTATTAAATAATATGCATGTATAAGAATTAGTAATGCAGCATAAAATCTTACTGTGGATTTTATAATTTGCAATTCTTAAAGAAGGAAAAATGCAGCAATAATTCAAAATTATTTTCATGAGAATTTTGAATGTTATATGTAAAGCTTTCAAATGTAGTCAGAAGGAGTTAAACGTGAGAATTTCTTTTTTCCTTCCAGAATATTCAGCCTTCAATAACAAATTGCAATGTACAGTGCACATAATATTAATGTGAAATAATTCAGAATGGCCATAATTGGCATAAATTTATTATGATTACTTTTTAATTAAATAATTTGCATTTTCACCAAGTTTGCACTAGTATTCGCTAGCCAAGTGTAGTTAATATTCCTCTGTCAGATGTTATCTGTAAAGTATATCTGTTTTCATTAGCTGTTGTTACATTGGACCTTGACTCTTGGCAACACCATGTGTTATAGAGTAGAACTGCTCCCTGGGAGTTTTGGGGCTGTAATCTTCATGGAAGCATTTCACCAGGACTTTTCTTCCAAGAAGCCACGGGGTGGTTTTGAACTGCTAACCGTTGATTTAGTAACTGATTGAAAACCACTTGTGCCAACCAGGCTCCCTAGAATATATTCACCATTATCCTTTTTTTTTTTTTTTTAATTGTTATTTTAGACGACTCAGGTTTACAGCACACAATCCAATTAAAGAAGCAAATATTGTGTACAATATTTAATATTTCTAATCATGGAATACCATCAAGAGCATCCAATTTAATCACATTTTATCCTGATGATTTATCAGCTACTTAAATTTATGTCAATTTGTATAATTATACTATATTTTATTGTATTAATTATATACATTTGTTATTATATATTAAAGTGAAAATTGTTTTGTAGGAATTATTACAATTATCAATATGCTAATAAACAACATATAATGGACATATACATTGACCAGGAGGCTGTCAGTTAAACAGAACAAGGGGACACTACATGGTTTAAAATCAAGAAGGGAGTATGTCAGGGTTGTATCCTTTTACCACACTTATTTAATCTATGTGCTGAGCAAATAATCCGAGAAGCTGCACTATATGAAGAAAAACATGGCATCAAGATTGGAGGAAGGATCATTAACAACATGTGATAAGCTGATGGCACAACTTTGCTTGCTCAAAGTGGGAATGACTTGAGGCACTTACTGATGAAGACTGAAGACTACAGTCTGCAGTATGGATTACATCTCAATATAAAGAAAACAAAAATCCTCAAAACTGGGCCAAAAAGCAGCATCACAATAAATGGAGAAAAGATTGAGGTTGTCAAAGAATTCTCATTACTTGGTTCTACAATCAACACCAATGGAAGCAGCAGTCAGGGCATCAGAAGACGTAAAGCACTGGGCAAATCAGCTGCAAAAGACCTCTTTCAAGTGTTGAGGAGCAAAGATGTCTCCTTGAGGACTAAGGTGCATCTGACACAAGCCATGATATTTTCAATCACCTCCTATGCATGTGAGAGCTGGGCAATGAATAAGGAAGACTGAAGAAGAGTTGATGCTTTTTAGTTGTGGTGCTGATGAAGAATGCTGAAAGTACCATGTACTGCTAAAAGAACTAACAGATCTGTCCTGGAGAAAGTGCATCTGAAATGCTCCTTGAAAACAAGAATGGCCAGCCTTCGTCTCACCTACTTTGGTCGTGTTGTTATAGGGAGGCATTCTCTGGGGAAGGATGTCATGCTTGGTAAGGGGGAGGGTGGATGAGAGAGGGTCAATGAGATGGATTGACATGGTGACTTCGACGATGGGCTCAAGTATAGCAAGGATCATGGAGCTGGAGTGGGATCCGGAGGCGTTTTGTTCTGCTGTGCATAGGGTCACAATGAGTCCAAAACAACTCAACGACACCTAACAACAACAACAATGGTTGTGTTAACTCATGGATAATAACTACTTGAACTTGAGGTAGTCCAGTAATATTAGCAAACAATTTCAACTTCAGTTGAAAACTTGTATAATTTGCACACATTTCTTTTTTGGCCAAACAAGGAAAACAATTTGGAAGTAGATAGGCTACATTAAATACAAAAACAAACAAACAAAAAGAACCTCAGTGCCATGGAGTCAATTGGACTCATAGTGACTCATCCATGGGTTTCCCAGGCAGTAGCAATGGAAGTAGATTGCCCAATCTTCCTTCCCAGGAGTGGATGGTGGTTTTGAGCCACCAGCCTTCAGGTTATCAGTCAGATGCCTTAGGCACTATGCCACCAGAGCTCCTGCATCTAACATGGCTCATCATAAAATCGTATATAACATGTTTGTTAGAAAATAATGCAGAAGGAGATTTAAAACTTCAGGTAAAGGAAAGGTGAAATGATGAAAAATTTGTTTCACAAGAAAGCTATTTTACATGACCCTTAAAATTACCTAGGAGTGGCTTGGTATTTAGGGCATAATTACTACCAATCTTCCAAGAATGTAGCATACAGAATTATTTTTGGTACTTGTGTTAATTAGGGTTCCCCAGAGAAACAGAACCAATAATTAAATAGATCAATGCATACATAGTTATAGTTACAGATAGATAATGAGATTTCTTTCAAGGAATTAGCTCACAAGATTGTGAGGGCTGGCCATTCCAAAATCCACGTCACTGGACTGCATAAAGGAGCTCTGGTGCCATAGTGCCTAAGGCATTGGACTGCTAACCAGAAGGCTGGCAGTTCAAACCCACCAGCCACTAGTTGGAAGGAAGGTTGAGCAATCTACTTCTTTAGTGATAACAACTCAGAAACCCGAGGAGGGGTCACTATAAGTTGGATCTAACTCTATGGCAGTGAGTTAGACTGCGTAACTCTGGCAGTCTTGTAGGGCATCTGTTGTTGTTAGATGTCATCAAGTCATTTCCAACTCATACCAACACAATAGAATGAAACACCACCCAACCCTGCATCATCCTCGAAATTGTTGCAGCCACCATGTTCATTCATCTAATTGAGGTCTTCCTCTTTTCCACTGACTCTATTTTACCGAGCTTTACGTCCTACTCCAGAAACTAGTCCTTCCTGATAACATGTCCATTTGTAGGACAAAGCCTCACCATCCTCACTTCTAAGGGTCATTCTAGCTCCCATTCATCCAAGACAAATTTGTTCATTCTTCTGGGAGCCCATAGTATATTCAATATTCTTTGCCAATACCATAATTCAAATGCATCAAATCTATATATGTTGACTGTGGTTCTAAGTAAAATAAAATCACTTATAACTTCAATCTTTTCTCCATTTACCATATTGTTAGTCATTGGTTCATTTGGGAGACTTTTTGTTTTCTTTATGTTGAGGAGTAATCCTTGTTGAAGGCTGTAATATTTGATCTTCATCAATAAGTGCTTCAAGTCCTCTTCATTTTCAGTAAGCAAGGTTGTGTCATCTCTTCCTACAATCGTGATACTTTGTTGTTCTTCATAAAGTCCAGCTCCATCGATTATTTGTTCATCATACAGACTTAATAAGTATAGTGAAAGCATGCAACCCTGACAAAAATCTTTCTTGATTTTAAACAATGCTCTATCCCTTTGTCCTGCTTGAAAGAATACCTCTTAGTCTGTGAAGAGATTCCTCATGAGTACAATCCGTTGCTCTGAATTTCCCATTCTTTGCAATACTATGCATAATTTGTTTTGATCCACGGGCATTAAAAACAAACGGCTGAAGACAGACAAGGTGTGGGATCACATCAAGCACATCATACATGGTTGGTTGGTTGGTTGGTATTTGCCGTCGAGTTGGCCCCAACTCATAGCGACCCCTCCTTGGGTTTCCGAGGCAGTATCACTACGGAAGTAGGATTGCCCAACCTTCCTTCTGAGGAGTGGCATACATGAAGAAACCAACAAGTCATTAAAAACAAGCAAGAAAGGAAACACCAAAGTGGATGTCAGAAGAGGCTCGGAAACTTGCTCTGGAACATAGACTAGTTAAAGTGAATGGAAGAAGTTACCAAGCAAAGAAACTGAACAGATGATTTCCAAGTGTCGCTAGAGAAGACAAGGTAAAATATAATGAAATATGCAAACACCTGGAGTTAAAAAACCTAAAGGGAAGAACACAGTTAGCATTTCTCAAGCTGAAAAAATTTAAGAAAAAATTCAAATATTGAGTTGTGATATTGAAAGATTCTATAGGCAACATATTGAAAACTTCCAGAAGCATCCAAAGATGAAAGAAATACAAAGTGTCACCATACAAAAAAGATTTGTTGACTTTCAGTCACTGAAGCATATGACCAGGAGCCAGTGGCATTGAAGGAAGAAGGCTGAGCTGCACTGAAGGCATTAGCGATAATAAAGCTCCTGGAACTGGTGGAATAGCAACTAGATGTTTCAACAGACACAACAGCTGGAAGCACTCGTCCGTCTATGCCAAGGAATTTGGAAGACAGCTACCTGGCCCACCGACTGGGAGAGGTCTATATTTGTAGCCATTCCAAATAAAAGTGATCCAACAGAATGTGGAAATTATCAAACACTATCATTAATAACAGGTAAGAATAAAATTTTGTAGAAAATAATTCAAAAATGGTAGGAGTACATAGACAAGGAAATGGCAGAAATTTAATCCAGGTTCAGAAGAGGACCCTGAAAAAGGGTTATCATTGCTGATGCCAGGTGGATCTTGGCTGAAAGCAGAAAATACCAGAAAGATGTTTACTTGTGTTTTATTAACTATTCAAAGACATTAAACTGTGAATATAGATATATTTAAGTAATACATTTTAATACATTAAATCTGCCCATTACATAATCTTAAAATCTGTCCTATGTGTAGTAAACCTAAACATGTCCTGAAATCATTATAAATATAATAGAAATATACAGTGAACTTCTAACTAATTGAAAATTAAAAGACTACTCTCATATTGAGGAATGCTGTGGTGCAGTGATCAAGTGCTTGGCTGCTAATGGAAAGGTCACTGGTTTAAACTCACTAGAGGTTCCATGGGAGAAAGATGTGGCTGTCTGCTTCCAAAATGATCACACCCTTTGAAACTCTCTGGGCAGTTCTAATTTGTCCTATAGGGTCAGTATCATTCAGAATCGACTCTGACAGTAATGGCTTTTACTGTGAATTCTGATGTCCTAGAGCAGAGGTGGAAACAGAAATATTGGTTCTATTGATTCATTTTGATTTTCATCCATTTTTTTTCCTGCTTATGTGGCTGTTGATTCATTTACTGATAATCAATTTCTAGAAAAAAAATTAACCAGTAGATATCTGATTTTCTGCTTATTACTAAACAAAGAAAATAAATACTCATTTGCAAACTGGAGAAGATACTATTTTTTGATAAATTTTATATGTTTGTAAAAATTAAACCTTAATATTTTAATTCTACAAAGACCATTAGTGACCAATTGGTTAGTCATTAATGCAAAACATTCTTTCCTAAATAAGACAGGATTACACAATCATTTTTAAAATACATTTTTTATTACACAAATTATATGTGATGTACAAATATAATATTTACATATACATACAAATATATTTGTCAATAAATTCATATACCCTAATTTTCAGGTTTTCAACATGACTGAAGTTAATATTTATATTCTCATAGTTTGGATTGTTATCATACTGACATGTTTGGAAGAAAAAGGAACAAAGAAATTGTATATCTCAAAATATAGATGGATGGGCTTTCATTTCCTGCAATCCAAGAAACTTCACACTTTTATGTGGATTTTATCAAGAAAATCATCTATCATATTATGGTTGAGATTCACTTTTATGGTAAAGACTAGAAATAAAGTTTGTCCATAGCCAATGGAGTGCTAGTGCCAACTAACACCTACCTATGTCAGCTGTTTGTTAATTTTTCAAGATTCTTGTGAGTTAAGCTCAAAATTCTGTGGTTGAACTCAAGCATTATCAAAACTCAAAATATTTACACATAAATTTAATAAAGTATTTTATTAACTAATGTAATAAATCCTCAAAAATTCACTTCCTGTTTTACTACATTTTGTTATTACCCATGCCTTCCAGAGTATTTGCAGTCAACATATTTGCACAGTGGAGATAACATATAATAGTGTGTTATTACACAGCTCTTCCAGATATGTACTGCATGACATCATGTTGGTAGCTTGAAATTGGCCAAGATGGGCATATGCACATCATGGAAATTGGCAAAGACTACAGGGATTAATTTAATGTTCTGTTGATTGTTTAATCCAGGGGTCATCAAACCATTACCCACAGGCCAACTCCAGTGGAGTCACTTCTATTTGTAAATGGACTTTATTGAACACAGTCATGTTCATTTATGAATGTATTATCCTTGGCTACTTTTCTCTATCATGTTAGAATTATAGAGATGTAACAGAAACAGGACTTGTCACAAATCTATTGCCTGACCCATTACAGAAAATTTTACTAACCCTTTGTGTAGACTTAAGAAAATGATGGATAAAATATTTATAATGCAGAGTAAACGTAATTGTGTTACGTCTATACCCATTACATTATGAACAGCAGAAAAAATTGAGGAAATATCCCTTCAATGCACAAAAATATTATTTCACACAACAAAGAAATTACTTGTTTAAGTGACATAGGAGTTAAACTGCATCATATCATATATGTTTGTTATTTCACATTCATATTACTTGTTGATGTAAATGAAAATATCAACCAACATTCATGTTGCAATTACACTAATTTATCATATGCAACCAGAGATTGTCTATAGGTAAAAAACTTTGGCAAAAATCAGTGAAACACTCTGTAACAATCAATTGACCCTATAGAATTAACATTGCAATATGTTTTATATTTTGTTAATTTTTGGCTGTCTTGCATTACACACACTTCCTATCAGTAACATTTGTACAAAAGTTATGTTTTTATCTATACAAGCATACTTTTTAATTTATTTCAAAGATAGTTGTCAAACATTTATCAGCACACCTCTTCAACAGGTACTGTTTGACTTTTTATTGACTGGCCAATTCATTCTTTTCTTTAATCAATACTTATGTTATAAATATATGTATACATATATATACATTTATATATATATATATATATACATTGGGTACTATCATAGTTAAGATTGTGTGTCGTTTTGTGGGCAAAAGTACATGAAAAGAAGAAGGATCAGAGAAGATGGTGAAGAAGTCAAGAGCATATCAATCAGATAGAAGCCATTTTAGGTATATGTCTTGGTTTGTTTCCTCAGGAGACAACCCTGAGACAAGGTTTCTAACAAAATTGGTTTATAAAGGAAATTGTTCTAGGGAACCCTGGTAACTGAGTGGGTAAGTGAGGCAGAATAAATGAATAAACAAATAAGAAATATATTCTTACCCAGGCATCACGTGGACTTCTTGAGTACAATCCCACTGAAGCATTCTGCAAGAGAGATTAAAATATGCCACATAGTTATCCCACTGAAGAGAAGAGAACTTGATTGCTCATTCATCACCTCCCTTTCTCTCTCTGACAGTTTCTTCCATTAACTACCAGCCATGGTTGGGGTGGGCACACACAACCAAAGATGGTTTCATGACCAGTATCAGGTATATGTAATAAAAGTATTCAGTGAATGGTGAGAAGATAAATAATTTTTCTATACCATGTTAATAATTTTTAACTGTTTTATTAAGATTCATGAAAATAAAACAACAATCCATTTATAATTCTGTTACATGCAGAGTGAAAAAAACATGACAGGGCTAGGAAAAAGTCCAAGCATCTGGACTATACGAAGAAGAATGTGGCATAGGGTTGGAGAAAGACTCATTGGTAACCTGAGATATGCAGATGACACAACCTTGCTTGCTCAAAGTGAAGATGACTTGAAGCACTTACTGATGAAGATCAAAGACTACAATATTCAGTATGGATTACCTCTACATAAAGAAAACAACAATCCTCAAAACTGGACCAATAAACGGCATCATAATAAATGGAGAAAATATTGAATTTGTGAGGGATTTCTTTTTACTTGGGTCCACAATCAATGTCCATGGAAAGAGCATCAAGAAAGCAGAGTACGTATTGCATTAGTCTGGTGGCGCAGTGCCTAAGGCACCTGACTGCTAACCAGAGGGCTCAGTGTTCAAACCCACCAGCCGCTCCTCAGAAGGAAAGTTGGACAATCTACTTCCATTGTGATACTGCCTCAGAAACCCCCGGGTCTCTGTGAGTCGGATCCAACTGGATGGCAGTGCATTTGTTTTGGTTTGGTGCTCTGCAGCAAAAGGCCTCTTTACAGGGTGAAAGAGCAAAGATGTCACTTTGAAGACTAAGGTGCCTTGACCAAACTTTGGTATTTTCAGTATCCTCATATGCATGTGAAAGCTGGACAATGAATAAGGAAGACTCCAGAAGAATTGATTCATTTGAATTGTGTTGGCAAAGAATACTGAGAATATCGTGGATTCAAGAAGAAAGAAAAGTCTTTCTTGGAAGAGGTACAGCTGGAATGCTCTTTAGAGGCGAGAATGGCCAGACTTCATCTCACATGCGTTGGCCATATGTTTGAGGGAACCAGTCCCTGGGGAAGGGTATTGTGCTTAGTAAAGTAGAGAGTCAGTAAAAAAGAGGAAAACCCTCAACAAGGTGGATTGACACAGTGTCTGCCATGATGGGCTCAAGCTGAGCAAATGTTGTGAGGATGAAGCAAGACCAGGTAGAGTTTCATTGTATTGTACATGAGGTCGCCGAGTGGCAACCAACTTCCCCGAAGCTAATGACTACAACAACTGGAAAAAATAAGAAGAATGTTTCATTTGGGTGTCTCTTCCAGTTAATTTTTCATGTTCCTATAGAATACAAATCTTTCAATCTGATATAGCATTATCTGGTTAAAAAAAAGTTAACTGGATAAGTAGACAGTACATTGTACACAACGTTAGACAGTATATTTTAGGACAATTTTACATAAACTTACAGGTCTATTACACATTTACCCAGATGAGGAGTGAGGAAATTACGTAGATGAGAAGAGAGAAATTATAGATTCATAGAGAGGAAAAGACAAAACAACTTGTATGTATTGCTGTAGTGCACTCTTCAGAGAAAAATTGATCATGCAAATCAATTATAAAAAATTATAAATTTAAATATATAATTTGGTACAGATTTTTTTTTCATCAATTGTATTGTTTCTATATGAACAATGACAGGTTATTTAAATAAGAACATGTGGAAATCTAATACCGTGATGATCAAGCAAAACACTGGCAATTTGTAAAATGTTGACACAAAAAGGAAGGGCAATAATCCAAGAATCTTGTCTCAGGAGAATAAAGAAATAGACTTACACCAAAGAGTCTAGGAACCATTCACTTAAATTGAAAATAGGTTTAAGTTAAGAAATAATTCCATTCCCATGCCTATGACTAATGTGTTATCTAAAATTTGTATCTATCATAAAGATACAGTTTATAGGTTACTAGGCATACTTTGGGAGCTCTGATAGCATAGTGCCTAAGGCACTTGACTGCTAACCAGAAGGCTGGTGGTTCAAACCCACCAGCCACTCCTTGGAAGGAAGGTTGGGCAACCTACTTCTCTAGTGCTACTGCCTCGGAAACCCAAGGGGGAGTCACTATGAGTCGGGTCTGACTCTATGGCACACAACAACAACAACAACAACAGGCATACTTTATGGCTACTGAATGGTCGCGTGCAAACCCCCTTCATTTATACCTATTGAGCCATAGTTAAATACTTAATATTGACTTTGAAAGTATAACATACCAGGAAACACTTCAAAGGTAAACGTATGTTAAATACTATCTTCCTCAAATTCCATAAATTGTCCAACAGAAAGGATTCATCAACATAATAAACTCAATCTCAATAAAGTTTATGTTCAAGAGGGGTACTGTTCCAGGGCATATTTAAATTTATAGTTTTTTATTTGCTTGTTTTTGTTAATATTTTTTTAAATTACAGTGAAGCTCTGACTAGGACATTGATGGAAAATAAATAGACTTTGCACTTATCAACAGCACTTCAGACCAATCTGTATTCCTGCTCATATTTGGTTGCCTTCTACACGGGGATTCAGATGTTTTGATGAAGTAGTAAGATCCACAGACTTCTTCACATTTACATTTTAAGATGTAAACCACAGTGCCTACATTTTATGTGCGGCTCCATCCACTGCAAACCTAAGACACAATATGTCAAAACCTCCTGATGAGTGTCCTTGAACTTCTCTAAACAGGACCCAGTGGCATCCAAAATGGTAGTGGCCACATTAAAATGTAAATGAGCCTGCAGTAACTGCAAAGCAAGATCATTTCACACAGCTGTTTAAATATAACAAGACCCTAAAATCGATCCTTGAGGGCTGTCTCCTGTACCATAGTTGCTGAATTGCACCTAGCCATAATACTTTCTGTATACATAACTTTACTGCTCTTATGCGATAGTCACAAAACTCTCCAGGAAGGATTCTGCTACAACAAATGAAAGGAATGCTTACCAAGACCCAAGTGAATATCCATTTCAGTTCCTCAAAAAGGAACAATTTTTACTGAATCTGATTTATTTAACATGTAATATTTATTAAGCATTCATTATATTAGTTACAAAAAGAAATGTGTTTTGTCTCTTAGAACAATCCGTATTTCTGAGAAAAAAAGATTAATATGTGCTTTATACATACATACATACATATATATATATATCATACATATATACACATATATATGAACATATGTGTGTGTACATATATATATAGGTGTGTTTTTTGCTAATATGTGAATTTTACCCTTTTTTTCTTGCTTATCATTATCTCAAATTCATATAGTATGTGGTCAAATCATATGACACTCATTGTCATATGCCACTACCAAGGTGAATTAAATGATCTCTCAGCAATGTTGTGCTGAGTGCGTATCTGCAATGCACAATGCATAAAGCATTTTTAATCCTTCACATCAGCTCTTCCAAAGGTTCAATAAATGTAAATACAGTCAGACTCAAATAAGGTCTCATTTCCAATGAATATAAGAAAAATAACTTTCCCAAACTCAGTGACTTTATTCAGTGAGAGTAAATGAACCTATTTTTCCCATCGGTAAAGTCTGATGAAGCAAAAGGAGGGCAGAGGATGCCAAGATCAAATAAGAAACATTAATTCTGCATTATTTGAAATATCACATTTAAAGTGCTCAGACATTTTGGGGCTTTGTTACCTTATAAATGTCAAAGGAAGAAAAATAGGAGCTGCCTCTGCGTTGTGAAGTCATCAATTTTCTCCTCTCAAAAGCTTGCTTCTCAGTTGGCAACACCTCCATTAACCAGAGCTGAGCAATGAAAAATATTCATGTTAGTAAGCCAGTGATAAAGCATATTTACAGACTTAATTAGCTCCTTATTAAAACATTTAAAAGGTTCATTCAAAATTTGACCCTTATAACTAAACAAAAACAATGTAAAAGGAAAACAATCTGAATCTTAAAAGGCATAAAATAATTATCCATAAATTCTTATGCTGTCTATCTATCATCAATCTCTCCACCTCTCTGTCTCAACCCATGTCTCAACCATGTCTCAACCTATGGGAGGCCCATAGGAGCATCTTATCTCCAAAGGGAGAATGGAGTTGAGATTATCCTAGCATGCCCCTTTGACAATAGGTTCTTAGCGAGTGGTTGTTGAGAGAAATAATTGAGATGACAATTGAGAATTCAAATGTGATAACTTTATCTCCAGAGTAACAGTAACATTTCCAGGCTGCTACAAGAATGTAAGCTCCTAAATCCACACTTAAGTGAAGATCCTTGATGTGTATCTGCCATCAAGAGTAGGTACCTACAAATCCCTCTTTTATCCTTTACCTTAGGTTTGCTGGAATTCAGTACCAACTGAAGACAGAACACATCCTCCATATCATACACACACACACTCAACACTGAGTTAGAATGGTGTTACTAAATTGTCAATAAAATGGTCATTATTCAGTCCTGTTCTTGATTCTTTACTCCTTACCACCCACCTCTCCTCCCTTCCCTCCCACCTCTCCTCCCTTCCCTCTAAGACTCTTAAAATTCATAAAAGAATAATAGTTACATTTTCCTTATTTTACTTCTTTTCATATATTTTTGGTTTGTAATAGTTTTAGTAACCTCTGGGTAGAGTTTTCCCAGCAGGTAATAATGTGATTCTTTTTTTTTTTTTTTTCCTGCCAGGAAATAGTGGACTGTAGGTCATCGTTACTTAAATAAATAGATGATTATACCCCTGGAGGGGAGAAGAACATACATATTTATGAAGGCAAATTTGACCATTTTTTTAATGATTAAAGCATATTTTCTTACACTCATATAAAATGCTTTACATTTGTCACTACTTTATTGGATGTACATTAGCCTAAGTTCACTTCTGAGTGTGCACTTAATGGAAGGAATAAATCTTTGAATGTCAGGGAGAATACAGATTTTCCTGTGACCTGTGTGACATCTCCAGGTTAATGTGCACAGAAATTATAATTCAACGCCAAACTTCCTAAGCCCTTGTATTGTATGGAAACATGGATTTTGGAATAAGAACTCTGATTTCAATTATATTTCTTGTTTCATATTTGTCAAAGCACTTTGTGATTTTGCTAATAAAATTATTTTTTGTATAGTTTCCCAAACCAAATCCACTGCAGCTGAGTTGATTCTGACTCACAGCGACCCTATAGGACAGAGTAGAACTATCCAGAGGATTTCCAAGACTGCAAATCTTTAAGGAAGTAGACTGTCAGATTTTTCTCCTACTAGTGGGTTCAAACCACTGATCTTATTCACATGCATTAAAGAACAAATCATGACTGCACTGGAAACTAAAAATAAAATAAAAACTTTGACAACTCTTGTATAGCAGTGTAATTGAAGAGGGAAGTATTCCAATAATATATTAAGATTTAGTGCTTCTACCCTTTGAAATTCCATCCTATAAACTTGGCAGAATCAGCAAATACTGTGTTGGAACTTTCTTCCTATGCATCCCTGGGCAAACTGTAACCACCTACCTCTCAATTAGCAGTTGAGTTAACAATTTTCACCACCCCAGGACTCCCATGGTGTATATATATGTATCAATATCTGTAAAAAGATTTATGATTTTTGTTTTTCAGCTATAAACTTCCCAACTATCACACAGATGCTAAAATTAATCCTTCACACTTTAGTGCACTGAGTTGACAGTTTTGCACTGGGACAAATTGGGAGAGAAATATCTTTTACTTTGTGTACATGTTTGTTTTTGACATAAAATTTTGCATAAATAAAGGATTCTGCAGCTTTTAAAAGTAATATCACTATGTTAGAGCACTGGCTAAAAAAAGCACGTGATAACGTTGAGACTAACTAACTGAAAATGTACAGAAGCAATGAGAAACCCAACAAAGTATTGGTCCCTTCTTTACTTTTATATTTTAATGCTCATCAGTGGTTACTGCACCATTTCAAAAGAAAATATTTTCTCATTTCTGCAACCAAATTAAGGCTCCCTAGTGACACAGTTTTTTTTTTTTTTTTTGGGGGGGGGGCAGGAGGAGTGGTTAAAGCACTTGGCTGCTACCTGAAATGTCAGTGGTTGGAACCCATCATCTGTTCCACAGGAGAAAGGTGTAGTAGTCTGCTTCTGTAAAGATTTACAGCCTTATCAGCCCTATGGGGCAGTTCTATTCTGTCCTGGGGGTTGGTGTGCGTTGGAATTGACTCAACAGCAGTAGGTTATCACCAAATTAAAAGCTCAAATCAGTCTGTTCGTATTATTTCCTAGGTCTAGTTCCTGCATAGACCTACACCTCTTCTACCTATGAATGTATTCATCTACTCATTCCTACTGTGTTCATGCAGCTCAAGCTGCTTGTCAGGCACTCTACTGGGGGCTATATACAACAGGAAAGATCTACCTTCGACCCTTCCTTCTCAGTGTTTATTAAACTGGCCAGATACCATACAAAGGAAGTATGAAACAGAAATATGTAAGTCATTCAAAAGAACATAATTTCCCAAAACCAATTTTGTATAACTGAGACAAGAAGTCAAATTTTCAATAATGTTCAGAGAATCAATAACAGGAACATGTTAAGGGAATCAGTAAAGCTTTATCAAGATATTAGCAATTTTTTTTTTTTTTTACAAGAAAACAAGAACGTCTCTGGCAATGATCAAAAAATAAATAAATAAAACCTATTAATTTAAGTTGATTGAAATAGAAGGGATAATGCTTCAGATAAAGCAGGAAAATTGATTAGTTTCACCTTGAACTTCCACTACTTGCCTGTCAGTTTGTCATACTGTTGTGATTGATGTGTTGCTGTGAAGCTGGAGGCTATGCCACTGATATTTACAAATACCAGCAGGGTTACCCATGGTGGACAGGTTTCAGCAGAGTTTCCATACTAAGAAAGAAGAAAAGGGCCATGCACTTCTCAAAGAATTGACCAGTGGAAACTTTATGAATAGCAGTGAAACACGGTCCAATATATTAGTGGAAAACTTTACATATAGCCCTGAAACATTGTCTGATATAGTGCAGGAAGATGAGCTCCTCAGGTAAGAAGGCACTCAAAGTATGACTGGGGAAGTTCTGCCTTCTCAAAGTAGAGTTCACCTTAATGATGTAGATGGAGTAAACCTCTTGGGACCTCCATTTGCTGATGAGACATGACTCAAAATGGGAAGAAACTGCTGCAAACATATAATAATAATCAGAACATGGAATGTATGAAGTATGAATGTAAGAAAATTGGAAGTTGTAAAAAATGAAATGGAACACATAAAGATTGATATCCTAGGCATGAGTGATCTGAAATGGATAGTTTTGGGCTATTTTGTATCAGACAAATATATAATCTACTATGCCAGGGATGACAAATTGAAGAGAAATGACATGGTATTCAGCATCATGAAGAACGTTTCAAGATCTGTCCTGAAGTACAATGCTGTCAGTGATAAGATAATATTCACACACCTACAAGGAAGACCAGTGAATACTGCTATTATTTAAATTTATTCACCAATCACTATAGCCAAAGATGAGGAAACTGACAATTTTTACCAGCTTCTGCAGTCTGACCAAACATGCAATCAAGATGTATTGATTATTATTGGAGATTGGAATGCAAAAATTGGAAACAAAGAAGAATTACCAGTAGTTGGAAAATATGGCCTCAGTGACAAAAACAACACCAGAAATCGCATGATAGAATTTTGCTACATCCACAACTTATTCAATGCAATTATCTTTTTTCCAACAACATAAATGGTGGCTATATACATAGACATTCCAAAAGGAATACAAAGGAATCAGATCCACTACATCTATGGAAAGTGGTGATGGGGAAGCTCAGTATCTTCAGCCTAAACAAGGCCAGGAGCTGATTGTGGAACAGACCATAAATTGCTCATGTGCAAGTTCAAGTTGAAGCTGAAGTCAATTAAAACACGGCCTCAAGAGCCAAAATATGACCTTAATTATATCCCACCTGAATTTAGTGATCACCTGAAAAATACATTTGACACATTGAATACCAATGACCAAAAAACAGCCTAGTTGTGGGACCAAATCAAGAACACCATACATGAAGAGGGTAGTTATGAAGAAGACAGGAAAGGAAGAAAGACCAAAATGGATGTCAGAAGAGACTCCAAAACTTGTTTTCGAATGGAGAGTAGCTAAGGCAAATAGCTGAAATGACAAGATAAAAGAACTAAACAGAACATTTCAAAGAGCAGCTCAAGAAGACAAAGTTAAATATTACAATGACATGTGCAAAGATCTGGAGATAAAACAATCAAAAGGGAAAAATACAGCATTTCCCAAGCTGAAAGAACTTAAGAAAAAATTCAAACCATGAGTCATAATATTGAAAGATTCTATGGGACAAATACTGAATGATGCAGGAAGCATCAAAAGAAGATAGAGGCATCAACAGAGGAGTAGATAACCAAATTATTACTAAGGTGCATACTCACAATGGAATATCATGCAACCCTAAAGAATAACATAGAATCTGCAAAATACTGCATAATGTGGATGAACTTGGAGGACATTATACTGAGTGAAATAAGTCAATCACAAAAGGACAAATATTGCATTAGTTCATAATTGTAAAAAATAAAGGAAAGGTTTATATATGGAAGGAAATTTTCTTTGTTGGTTACCAGGCATGGGAGGGAAGGGCAAGGAACACAGTTAGATAGGTAGAGGTAAGTATTGATTTGGGTGAAGAGAAGGGCAACATACCAAATGTGAGTGATCAACATGGTGGCATTGAGAAAGAGAAAGACATAGAGAGGTGCATGGGAGGTACAGACAAGATGAACCCTTTTGCACATACAGCACTGTGTTGTCAGTGAAGGCAAAAATGGCTATATGGGTAGATGGATGGGTAGACAAGCTGAACTATTATGTATGTCTATGCAGCAGGGAGTGTACCCATGACCATGTATAGGGTTGGCAGACAAAGTTTCTACAAGCATATTTGTATGTTCCGTAAGACTTCCCAGGTATATAGTAGAACTGACAAGGGACAAGGTTGTAGTCACTTCTTGCCACAGCCAGCTACCCTGAGGAAGTGAGTAGTTGGACCTGTGGGCTGGACCATAGTCTCAGGGGACATCAAGCTCAATTGGTATAACATACTACACAAGACCATCATTCCACATCCTACTTTGGCACGTAGTGACTGGTATTTTAAAAGCTTACAAAAGGCCATCTAAGTGCAATGATGGGTCTCTCATCTACAGGAAAGAAGAACGAAGAAAAACAAAGATGCATGGAAAAATTAGTCCAAGCGACTGGTACACCATGTGATCCTCACCCTATATGGCTATGAGATCAGAAGAACTTGTTAGTACCTGGTTACATCCCACTGACAACCACTCAGAGGGAGATCTATGTAGGAGATCCTGGATAGAATGGAAGAACAAAACTCAAAATCATTTAAAAAAAAAAAAAAGACCAGTTTTGCTGGTCTGATAGAGCGTGGTGGGTCCACTGAGTCTATGGCCCCTAGCTGCCCTTCAAGTCTAGAATTGAAACCACTCCTGTGGCTGACAGCCAAACAAAAGACAGGCTTAGGAGCTGAACATTGACATTAGCTATATACACTTCTTGGAGAGATCAATTATGGGAGAATAGAAGGGCTGTGTATGTACAAGAAGACAGTTCAGGGGCAGGAATGCATGGGAGGGAAGGATGCAGGGAAGAGGTAACTGTGAGGAGGAAGCAAAAGGGGAACTGTTGCATTGTGGGAAATTGCAGTCAATGTTGTGAGACAAAGGATATGTGAGCTACTGTGTGGAAAGTGAATTCGCTCTGTAAACTTTAACTTAAATCACAATAAAAATTGGAAAAAAAAAGAAGATGGAAAGAATACACAGAGTCACTCTACCAAAAAGAACTGATCAATGTTATCTATTTTAGGAGGTCCCATATGATCAAGAACCAATGGTACTGAAGGAAGTACTTGAAGCTGCACTGAATGAATCAATGGTAAACAAGGCCCCAGGAATTGATGGAAAACCCATTGAGATGTTTCAACAAATGGATGCTGAGCTGGAAACACTTACTCATCCATGCTAAGAACTTTGGAAATCAGCGACCTGGCCAGCTGACTGAAAGGAATTCATAATTGTGCCTATTCCAAAGAAAAGTGATCTAACAGAATGTGGAAATTATCCCACGATATCATATCACATGCAAGTAAAATTTTGCTAAAGAAAATTCAAAAACGATTCCAAAAGTATATTGACAGGGAATTTCCAGAAATGCAAGCTGGATTCAGAAGAGGATGTGAAATGAGGGACATCACTGCTGATGTCAGATGGATCTTGGCTCAGAGGAAAGAATATCAAAAAGATGTTTACTTGTGTTTTACTGACTATGCCATAGCATTCAACTGTGTGGATCGTAACAAATTGTGAATAATATTGAAAAGAATGAACATTCCAGAACACTTAACTGCACTCATGAGGAACCTGTACATAGACCAGGAGGCTGTCATTCGAATAGAAAAAGGGGAAACTTCATGGTTTAAAATTAAGATGGGTGTGTGTCAGGGTTGTATCCTTTCACCATAATTATTCAATTTGTATGCTGAGCAAATAATCTGAGAAGCTGGACTATATGAAGAAGAATGCAGCATGAGGATCGGAGGAAGACTCATTAACAACCTGTGACATGCAGGGGACACAACCTTAGTTGCTGAAAGTGAACATGACTTGAAGCACTTACTGATGAAGATTAAAGACGACAGTCTGCAGTATGGATTACGCCTCAACATAAAGAAATTAGAAATCTGGTAGCTAGTGCCTAAGGCACTTGACTGCTAACCAGAAGTCTGGAGGTTCAAACCCACCAGCCACTCCTCAGAAGGAAGACGAGGCAATCTACTTCCATAGTGATACTGCCTTGGAAACCCAAGGAGGGGTCGCTATGAGTCGGATCCAACTTGAAGACAGTGGGTTTTTGTAAGAAGATTTATGCTTTTGAATTGTAGTGATAATGAAGAATACTGAAAGTACCATGAACTGCCAGAAGAACTAGCAGATCTGTCCTGGAAGAAGCGCAGCCGGAATGCTCCTTGGAAATGAGAATTGCCAGACTTGGTCTCATTTATTTCGGTCTTGTTGTCAAAAGAGATCATTCCCTTCCCTAGAAGGATATCATGTTTGGTAAAGTGGAGGGTCAGGGATAAAGGGAAAGACCCTTCCTTAATGAAACAGATCGCCACAGTGGCTGCAGTGATGGGCTCAGGTATAGCAAGAATAGTGAGAATGGTGCCCTACCAGGCACTGATTCATTCTGCTGTACATAGGGTCGCTATGAGTCAGAGATGGCTCAACGGCACCTAACGTCAACAGCAACACCTGGAATTAGTGCATATACTTATTAAAAAAAAATCAATGGTGGGCCTCTCACAATAATATAGTATATATTATATAATGTTTTGTTTCCTATATTTCATATTATTAATTTACCTCATTTAGGTCTAAATATTAAGAAAATCAAAATATCCTTATTATTTGCTTTTAGGATTTCATGCCCCACCACCACCTTTATTCTCTATATTCATGTAATGAAATGTAAAATTCTTCTTCAGTTTCTATTAATGATTTCATTAAAAAATTAATGAAAAATCTTTAAATTGTTTTTGGGTATTTAAAAAAAAAAAGAGAGTAAGTTAACAAAACCAAAAAATCAAACTCACTATTGTTGAGTCGGATCCGACTCATAGTGACCCCTCCTTGGGTTTCCGAGGCGGTATCATTATGGAAGTAGATTGCCCAACCTTCCTTTCAAGGAGTGGCTAGTGAGTTTGAACCGCCAGCCTTCTGGTTAGCAGTCAAATGCCTTAGGCACTATGCCACCAGAGTTAACAAAGCAAACAAAATTTTACTATATTTCTAACTTTTTCTTCTTTAACTTCTATGGTATATTTATGTGTTCCCCTCTGATATAGTATATTGTGTGAATCATGAATGTCTCAATGAATGGACATTACAGACATGTTGTATCTATAATAATAGTATGTTGTAAACTACTATAAAGAAATTTTCAGCAGAATTTCTACTGGTAAGCCCTCTTACATTAGAAAATCTAACAGTATAGTAAAACTTGCTCTTATTTCTTGCTTTTGACACTAATGGGAGTTTTCAGTAAAGACTTCAAGTCCAATTGATGCATGAGCCTAGTAGTTCTCCTTAATTGTGTTTGTAAATTCAATAGCTATTATAGAAAGAGACATTCTTGGCTGCACTTTACAAAAATTATTATACCTTCTAGACCACACTTTATTCATTCTTAACTTGTATATGTTTTACCACTGTCTTGTGTTAGGAGTAACTCAGAGATGTGTACTTGTCTTGTCTCCCAATGACTTTGAGAAGCTTTTGTTCTGTTGCATGTTGCCGCAATAACTCAACAGATTCTGTCTAAATCTAACATAATGGTATTGAGTGTCTACCAAGAGCAATGAGGAAAATTATTTGTGTGTAAAGACGAAGGATGGGAACAGAGCTAAGCAATGCTTTCTGGAAAACACTTTAATGAGTTTCCCTTAGGAGAGAAACAGAGAAGCATTGAAGGTACACTAGCAGCCTTACATTAATAATGATTATCACAGAATATCAGATGGGAACATTTTCCAGTATTGGTGAGCTTTTTGAGTCCTACATCCTCAGAGAGCTCTCACTGTCTGTGAAAATTATGTGTCACATAATCAAACCTGGAAGCTGGACTTTTAAACACCATTTGTAGTCTTGGGACGTGGGAGGAGTAGTGGCTACTTAAAGTAAATGTGCCCTCCTTTTTCATATTGTCTCTAGCTGAGGCTACCCAGTCCTCTCACCTGAAGCCCACGTTGCCGCTCACCCCGCAGACCCCTCAGGATGACTCCACCACGATCTCATGCTGATGGTGCATGATCTCCACTCAGGTTCATAAAGCAGGCATTTGGAAACACCTGACAAGCAGCAATGAGGGACATAGGGGGCGTCTTGGGACTTTTGTCTGCCTAAGCATACCATGCTTTAACTTGTATGTCATGACACGAGGAGTCTGCTAGGGTTTTCTTCCAGTATGCAAAATTCGAGTGGCACTCCAAAGCCATCTGTCGTGTTGACTTTCCTCTGAAACACCTTTTGATTTTCTATTCCTCTCAACTATACTGAGGTAGACGAGAAGGATGGGCTATAATACCAGCAATGACCCACTACAATAGTTTTCATGTATAGCCATATTCTGAGGCAGGAAACTGAAGCATGATGAGATAAAAGGGCTTTCCTTTCATTTGGACACAAAAAACAATTTTCCCAGAAATTCTCAGCTGATTTCCTCCTACACATCACTAAACTATACTGGGTTACAGACTCCACCACACCCCAGCAGCTAAGGAAATAAATACCCGGCAACAAGAAAACAGTTGTCAAGCATAATTTACTTGCCTGGAAGAGGGTTAAAGAGACTGGAATACTGTTAGCGGGGAACAAGGACAGAGGCCTGTTACGTAAGGTCTGCCTTAGTGAAAATCTTGGGTCTGAGTTCCTGGGGGCTTATGTCTTGACATGTAAAATCTGCTCTTGAAATTAGACAAAACCTTTTTTCTCTCTGACAAACCCTCACTGATAAGATAAAAATCACAGCATAAAATCTGAAAGAGTTAAAAGTGGCGGTAGAGAGCTGAGCACTAACTTTATCATGCTGTCATTATTGCCCTTTCTTTGAGACCCTGAAGCCCACAGGGTCTGTGAGTGAAGAGCTAAACACATGACTCATTAAGGAAAATGAAAACACCCCATTTCTTTTTTTCTCCAAAATATTATACCTATTACCACGCCTTAATAATTGCCAAGTGACAGACTGTATAACTAAATGAGAATTGTGTTTGAGGATAATTAATTTTAGAGCTTATTGAATTTTTCATCAGCAGGACATCCATTGAATTGTTTTCCTTATAGAAGTGAAGAGACTGCATTTATTGATCCTTACATTGCCACCTAGGAGCTCTGGTAGCATAGTGCCTAAGGCACTTGACTGCTAACCAGAAGGCTGGCGGTTCAAACCCACCAGCCACTCCTCGGAAGGAAGATGGGGCAATCTACTTCCGTAGTGATACTGCCTCGGAAACCCAAGGAGGGGTCGCTGTGAGTCGGGGCTGACTCGACGGCAAATAACAACAACAACAACAACATTGCCATCTGGATAGCTTTATGATCATTTCGAAAAACGCCCTGTGTATAAAGGTACACTTCGTGAACAAGTAACTAATATTCTATGCAGCAATTAAAATGTGACCTTGACTTCATTGTCATCGTGGGTTATGCAATGAGTTGTTCTATGGCAGAAAAATGACAGATTTTAAGGGAATGGCTCAATGTTTATTTAATATTTTAATGCAAGTACATGCTAAAAAAATAATATGCTTTTGGAATTTTTATAACAAAATATTTGCATGCATACTGCAATATTACTAAGATATATAAAAATAATTTGGTTGCTTTTAAGTTTTTTACCAAATAACTTCAAGTTCTCTGGATGTTTAAAATTCTTGCATGTGCTATATAACTTTTTCCTCTAAATACTTATGTGGGTCAGTATTGACCCTATACATATTTTTTACAGTGATGTAATTTGTTATTTATGTGAATATAAATTGTGTCTCAATTTATGTAGCTTGTCTGATAATGATATGGAATGGCGAGTGTCTGGAGCTTATGTAATTTTCCTATTAGATAAATGTTAGTGTGTTGACACATGCTTTTATGTAAATTTTGTCCAATTTCTATTCAATAATATATTTAGATAGCTCCTATTTTCTCCAATCACCCTTACATTAATTAATTTTGTTTATATAAAACTTAGAAGGAATGTTTTCTTACCGATAGTGTTCATAATGGATATTAAGCCTTATGAAAATCACAATTTTAGTAGTAAAATAAGTTTCATTAATATTTACCCATACAGTGCTTTAATTCATGGGCAAGAACATAATTTCACCTACTCTGGCAAGGTAAACTTGGAATCAAATTAGGGAAAGTAATTTGAGAGTCAATGACCTACAGTTTCATTATTTCCTCCCATGAGACACAGGGCAATTCACACATGGACTTTAAATGTTTCTTGGGAAATACTGTCAACACCAAACCAAAAACCAAATGCACTGCTGTGGAGTTGGATCTGACTCATAGTGACCCCTCCTTGGGTGTCTGATGCAGTATCGCTATATAATTTGCATGAACTTAAAACCTCAAGTTCTGCAAAATTGAGTTGAAAACTTTTATTTGCATAAATATGCTATTCTAGATATCTTACAAAAAGCTTTCATTTTTAGTGAAAGCTTTTTTTGTTATTTTTTTCTACCGCATTGAAACCATGCTGCTGGAACCAGAAAAGAACGACTATGACATGACCATCCAGTAGGAAGCAGTATTACAAGGAAAACCAAGCTCCAGACATTGCATTTTTGAGCACTGCTATTTGGCTATTTTACCACCATTGGCTGTCGGTTTGTTGCACTGGAGTGCCTTCCGTGTTGCTGGGATGCTCGCAACTCTGCCACCAATGTTTCAAACACCAGCAGGGTCACCCATGTCACCTATGGTGGACAAGTCTCAGTGGTGCTTCCAGACTAAGACAGACTCAGAAGAAGGACCTGGTTATCTAAAAAAATTGGCCAGTGAGGACATTATGAACAGCAGGGACACAGGGTCTGATATAGTGACAGAAGATGTGCCCCTCAGCTTGGAAGGCACTCCAAATATGACTGTGGAAGAGCTGCCGCCTCAAAGTAGAGTCAGCCTCAATGACGCAGATCAAATAAAGGTTTCATTTGCTGATGTGTCATGACTCAAAATGAGAAGAAATAAAAGCAAATATCCATTAAGGACCAGAAAGTGTTTTGTTCTGTTGCACAGAACTGTGTTTACCACAGAGTTTATAGTTTGCTGTGAGTCGGCACCTAACAACAAATGACACCTAACAACAAACGACACCTAACAACAAACGACACCTAACAACAACAGCAAGAAAAAAGGGGGAAAAAAAAACCTTCATTATATGAAGCTACTTGTTTTACAAATAGAAGAACTGAGCCTTGAAGTTGTTAGATGACTAGTAGCATTCAGACTTTAAGTAGCAAAAAGAGGATTTTGAACACCAAGTGCATCTCACAGCAAAGCTCGTTCTATTTCTGACACTTTGTAAGTCTCCTCAAAATGAAGGTGAATCTTTAAGAAGCTTCAGTGGTATGGTGGTTAAAGCATTTGACTGCTAACCCAGAGTTTGGCAGTTCAAACCCATCAGTCGCTCTGTAGGAGAAAGACTTGGCGCTTGCTTCTGTAAAGATTTACAACCTTGGAAACCAGATAGGGGCAGTTCTGCTTTGTCTCATAGGGTCACTATGAGGCAGAATTGACTCAATGCCAATGGTCTTGGTTTTTGCTTTTTCTATAGTGATGCAAAATAATTTTTGTCTCTAGGCACTCAAATAAGGAGCTCTGGTGGCATAGTGCCTAAGCATTTGACTGCTAACCAGAAGGTTGGCAGTTCAAACCCACCAGCCCCTCCATGGAAAGAAGACTGGTCAATCTACTTTCATAAAGATTTACTTCCTTGCAATGAGTCAGAATTGACTGGATGACAGTGAGTTGTTTTTGTTTGTTTGTTTGTTTTGGAGTGAGGCATGCAAATGCTTTCTTGTTCAGTAGAGTCCAAATGATTTCCTGCCCTCACTGTGGAAGAAGGTAATTTTGCCTCCATTTGCACATTCATTTCCATATTCCTGACCTATAAATATGTCTACTCTTTGAATTCACCTTTGAAACAGTTATAACATTGGCCTGGTACTTACAGTGACACATATTCATTTTTATATCCATATGAAAGTTATACGTTTTAAACAATTTTCTCTTAACAGTAGTCAGTAAGAGAAAAAGAAACATACTGCTTTAATTTATTGAACAAATAAACTCCCTGATTCTTGTATCCTAAATGGAACCTCTCACTGACCTTCTTTCTCTATCTCAAACATGATCATGAGCACAACTTCCCTGCGGCTGGATATGGGTTAGGAACATGGAATACAACTGTAGTTTACCATCTACTTTGTGATCCTGCAAACAGGTGAAGTATTCATAAAACAAATGGCTGAAAATTGATGTTTATAACCTTTACACTTTTAATGTTAAAATGTGTGTAATCTCAAAAGGTTAACTGTTTCATTCCAACATATGTGGATGAGGCTTGCTTTCTTAAGGACTCAAATAATTATTTGTAGTTTTAAAATTAGTAGCAATAGTAATCAATACCTTGAACTTTATTAATCCTAATTTTTAACCAATAAAATATTAAAGTATTTCACGACAGATAAGTGTCACCCAAATATGCAGTCCTCATGCTTACACTGTCCTAGCACACAACACAAAGATTGTTCATATTTAGTCTTTATAAAAAAGCTGGGGTTTTAATCATCAAAGGTGTTTTTACTGAAAATGAGTTTAAAGTGCATCAATTAAGACATTTTTCTTTATTTGTTCCTGCAATTTAAAGTTAGCTGAATCAACATGACTTACCTAATTCACTCATTATAAAACAAAGGCTAGAAATTGTTTATGAAATTAATTTGAACAAGGTCAGAGTGAGAAACTAGAAATAATGCTATAAACCTTTGTCATTGAGTAGATTCCAACCTATAGCAACACTATGTGCCAGAGCAATGCTGTGCTCAATGGGGTTTTCAATGACCCAGTTTTGGGAAGTAGAGCACCACACTTTTACTCAGAAGCATGTCTGGGTGGTCTCATACCTGCAACCGTTTGATTATCAACTGAATGCTTTAAACATTCGCATCATCCAATGACTCTAATTTTCGGTATATAAATAAGCAACCCCAACTCACTCCATTGAGTGGATCTTACTATAGTGACCCCTCCTTGGGTTTCTGAGGCTGTGTCTCTATGGAAGTTGATTGCCCAATCTTCCTTACGAGGAGTGGCTGGTGGGTTTGAACCGTCAGCCTTCTGGTTAACAGTCAGATGCATTAGGCACTATGCCACCAGAGCTCCCAATATGTGGTGTGAAGCTGGTTAAATTAGGCTTGCCTACCTCATTAAGTTTATTTGAAAGTTTGATATCATTTGGTGCAACCAGTCTTACTCACATTTATAAGACTGAAGACAAGATAGTTAAGATCTACATGTATTAGCAGACAATAAATGGCTATACTGGAATTAGTCATATATGCTTTAAAGGTTTTTTGTTTTGTTTTGTTTTGTTTTGTTTTTGTTGTCCCATCAATATTCCTCATTATTTACTTAAATGGAACATAATCATAAAAGCAGATAAAAAGAAAATAATTTTCAAGGTTAAAATATCACTGTCTTACCTACGAAGTTTGGTTTCTCATTAAGACCTATGAATTGATTCTCCTTCAGTCTACTACAATGAAAGAGACTAGGCTCACAACTAATCCAGCAGAGAATGCAGGTAACCCATGTAGATAAAGCTGCAATGCCAAGAAGATAGTTCTGTCATTAAGAAGGTGGTGTTAACAGCATTCCCAAAACTGGAGAAGACAGTGAGCAAAGATGTTAGGAAACAGAATTCTGCAGCTGGAAGATGACTAAGTTAGTTATATTTAAAACATGACTAAGTTAGTTATATTTAAAACAAAGTGTTCTGTAGAAGAAAACCAGATATTCTTGGGGCTATCTTGAAATTACCTTGTCTTGGTGGCACACTAAGGAGCCCTGGCGGTGAAGTGGCTCAGTGTCTGGAGGCTAACCAAAAGGTCAGAGGTACCAACCCACAAGCCACTCCTTGGAAGGAAGATGAGGTAGTTAGTCAATTTAGTAAAGATCATAGCCTAGAAAACACTACTGGGCAGTTCTACTCTGTCTTCCAGGGTCACTGTGAGTCAGAATAGATATGACAGAAATGAATTTTTATATTGAATTTAGTGACTAAGTAAACTGCTATAGTTGAGTAAATACTTACTCCTAGAAATAGAGCTCTGGTAGCATAGTGGCTAAGGCAATTGACTGCTAACCAGAAGGCTGGTTGTTCAAACCCAGGAACCACTCCTCGGAAGGAAGATGGGGCAATCCTCGGAAACCCAAGGAGGGGTCACTATGAGTCGGGTCCGACTTGATGGTACATAACAACAACAACCACCTAGAAATAGTATGATGATTGTTGTTAGGTGCCTTTGAGTTGTCTCTGACTCAGGTACCCTATGCACAGCAGAATGAAACACTACTTGGTCCTGTGCCAGCTCCATGATCCTGTCTATACCTGAGCACATCATTGTAGCCACTGTATCAGGCCATCTTGTTGAGGGCTTTATCCTCTTTCATTGACCGTCCACTTTACCAAGCATCTTATCCTTTACCAGGGAATGGTCTCTTCTTACAACATGACCAAAGTAGGTGAAACAAAGTCTGGCCAGTCTTGCTTTCAGGGAGCATTCTGGCTACACTTCTTCCAGGACAGATTTATCAGTTCTTTTAGCACTCTATGGTATTTTTAGCATTCTTCTCCAGCACCAATACTCAAAAGCATTGACTCTTCTTTGGTCTTCCTTATTCGTTGTTCAGCTCTCACATGCATACAAGGTGATTGAAAATATCATAGCTTGTGTTGGGTGCACCTTAGTCCTCAAGGAGACATCTTTCTGCTTCAGCACTTGAAAGAAGTCTTTCGCAGCTGATTTTCCCAGTGCTACACATCGTCTGATGTCCTGACTGCTGCTTTCATTGACATCGATTGTAGAACCGAGCAATGTGAAGTCTTTGACAACTTCAATCTTCTCTCCATTTATTGTGATGCTGCTTATATTGGTCCAGTTATGAGGATTTTTGTTTTCTTTATATTGAGGTGTAATCCATACTACAAACTGTATTATTCAATTTTCATCAATAATTGTTTCAAGTCATCTTCATTTTCAGCAAGCAAAGTTGTGTCTTCAGCATATCACAGGTTGTTAATGATTCTTCCTTCAATCCTGGTACCACATTCTTCTTCATATAGTCCAGCTTCTCAGATTATCTGCTTATTGTAGAGATTGAAATAGTGTGATAGAGCTAAGATAAATGTTCATTAATGTAAAATCTGGGTATCTATCATGCTGTCTAAAAATCTCACTCAACTGTCTTCTCCTTCTTCTACATTTCAAAATTAATTTCCTTCAGGCAGGCAAATTTGGGGATTTTGTGAGGAATCCTTAGTAAAATGCTGAAGAAAACAAACCTTATGTCCTGTATTCTTTACTCTTCATTTCTTTTTCTCCCTGCTCCATGTTCCCAGCCTCCAAAGGCCTTCCAGGTGCTTCATTGACTATGATTAGCAGTCTTTGAAAGAACACCACAGATTAACGAAAGCACAGGGTTTCATTGCTGAACAATGTACAGAAACTGAAAAGGTAATTTCCTTTTGATACACCTTGAAACCAGTGTATGATTAGTGATGTCATGTTAATGATATTAAATTCTCAGACCACATAGAAAGCAAGAGCACGTTAATAGTCTCTTTAATATAATACAAATAGTATATTCCTAGAGATTGATGAAGTGTTTCATTTATAAAAATTCAGATTTACTTAATTTAGCTAGGTTCTCTATGTCAAATAAGGAGGCCTGAGGGCTACATTTTCAAGGGCTAGTTGCTAAATAAAGGTCAGCGGTTCAAACCCTCCAGCGACTCCATGGGAGAAAAGACCTGGAGATTGCTCCCACGGAGATTACAGCCCAGGAAACTCTGTGGGGAAGTTCCACTCTACACTACACGGTCACTATGAGTCGGAACTGACCCAAAGGCACACAGCAACAACAAGATATTTCAAGATGAAATTCACTCTTATTTCTGAACCCCTCAAAAGAACTCCAGGATTCAAGAAAAGAGGAAAAAATCATGCTGTGTTGGACTCTAATAGTTTACAAGAAATACCACGTCTAGTCCTGCATGTCTTTTTCAGCATGTATATTTATGTAAAAATGTTTAAATGTTGCCCCACCCAAACAACAGCATCTTTATGCCCTTTCTACATGCAATGAAACGACCTTAAAAAATTTTTTTTCTGTAAATGGCTAAATGCACTGCATTCTTTATCTCAAAGGGAAAGAACACTTAATTAAACAAAGTCATTCCTTATATCCCTGAATCCCTGAGAGCCCAATTCCACAAAAGGTATACCAAGGATTTTTTTGGGATTTTTTTGTTTTTGGAAGGGGGTCATCTGATAAATCAGAAGGAATGCAGGAATGTATTGCTGGCCACCAGAATAAAATGAAAATAAGCACAAATGATCCATCTCCACAATAGCTGTGTCCATAGAATGCTTGAGCACCCATTCCTTTTCTCGGCTAGAATGATTTCAGAACCTCTCACATGCTTATACATCATTTTTTCCCTTTTCAGAACTTTTCCCACATATTAAATCTCTGAAGTCACTCCCAATATGTCTGACTGAGAAAATCACACGCAAGCAAGTCAGGAACCAAGTGCTCATGTCCCACAGGAAGTATAAACAAAGCAACATTTCAAGGGCTCTGACGCAGCATGCATCATTATGAAAAGGGGATATTGAGCACTTTTTCAACAATTAGACATTTTACTTCATTTACTAAATCATCACATCATTCAGGAGATGAAATAAAGTTCTTGAGTAACGTGCTGTCTGACACAGGCTTTTCCAGAGATACTTATCACTTTCTTGACACTGCAACACAAATTGTTACATGAGGGTAGGACACACATGCCCTGAATGTGCAGAACTCATTCAATAGTGAAGGTCAACACACCCCAAAAATAAAACAACAGGAGCTCTTCTGATAAATTCTATCAATGACTTCAGGGATAAAGAGTTTACCAACAACTTTTGACAACAAATTTAAGAGTCCCTGAGGTTCCAGAAACAAAAAAGAAAGAAGTCCTAGGTGTGAGAAGGACTCCTCAGCAGAAAGTGGGAAAACCCAAGGCCTGTCATGTCTCCAGTTAATCCATTATCACCTGGTGGGACAATGACTCATTTCCCAGGAAATCCTAAAGCCTGCTTTAAAATATCCACATGACAACCCAGCTATGGAAGTCTCCAAAATAAATAAGCCTACAAGATTGTAAACAGGGAGCCAGAGATATCAATTGATAAATGAGGACAACTACAAACCAAAGAGAGGGAAAAAATTGTGTAGTTACAGAACTTCTAAATGGTAGCGAAGTCAAGAAATTACATGATAGAATGGACTGTTCTAAACTGGAGAAGAAAACTATAAATCACACGGTAACCTCAAAGAAAAATGATAAACTTTCACATCAAAATAAAAAAAGAAGACCAGCTCAAATATTTAGCATTCTACTAAATCAATAGCAATGAAGGAAGTGATAACATGATTCATAAACAAAATGAGCTCAGCACAGAAAATTATGTGGAACAAAGAAATCAACACCACAAAAAAGCACATAACAAAAAGGACAGCAACAAATTCATACTTGTCGATAATTACTTATCTGGCAAGGGACTTATCTCTAAGATTTATAGAAAACTCCAACGCCTCAACAGCAAAGAAATTAACAATCTAATTGAAAAATGGGCAGAAGACCTAAATAGACATTTCACCAAGGAGGATATTCAGGTGGCCAGCAAGTACATGAAGAGATGCTCACTATCATTGGCCATCAGAGAGATGCAAATCAAAACAACAACGAGACACCATCTCACCCCGGCACTGAGACAGAAAATAACAAATGCTGGTGGCGATATGGAAAGATTGGGACTCTCATACACTGCTGGTGGGACTTGAAATGATACAACCACCATGGAAAGCAGTATGGTGATTCCTTAGAAAGCTGGAACTGGAGGTACCATTTGACCCAGCAATCTGGTATATATCCTAGAGAGGTTAGAACTGGGACAGGGACAGAAATATGCACACCCATGTTCATCACAGTACTATTCACAATAGCAAAAAGATGGAAACAACCTATGTGCCCATCAATGGAAGAGTGAATGACCAAACTGTGGTACATACACACAATGGAATGCTGTGCAGCACTAAAGAATAATGTAGAGTCTGCAAAACCCCACATAACATGGATGAACTTGGAGGACATTTTGCTGAGTGAAGTAAATCAATCATAGAAAGAGAAATATAGTATTAGTTTGCTCTTGCAAAGGGTCAAGGAAAGGTTTATATATGGAAGAAACTTTCTGTGTTGGTTGCCAGGAGTGGGAATTATGGTGTCAATGAAAGTGTTGGTGAAGAATATTGACTATACAATGGGCTTACAGAGGATGAACAAATTTGTTTTCAAAGAAGAACAGTGAGCATGCTCCTTTGAAGCATGGATGGGGAGACTTTACCTCACATACTTTGGTCACGTTACCACGAAGGACCAGTCCCTGGAGGAGGACATGATGCTTCGTAAAGTAGAATCTCAGTGAAAAAGGGGAGGGAACACTGCCAAAAAAAAAAAAAAAAAAAATGCATTGACCCATGTCACTTTAGTTTTGTGAATTTCACTGTGCATAAATTATATTTCAACAAAATGCATTTTTAAAAATATCCCAAATGATAGTTATTGCCATTCTGTGGTTTTTACAATAAATGGCTTACTATAAGAGTGCAAATTAAAGTCCTAGCTTTGGAAACTTCTGGGAAAATAAGCCTTCAAAAAGCCTTTAAAACCATTTGTCAGTTCCATGGCTTTTTTCCCTCCTGAAAATTCATTTTATTAAAGGTCTAACCAGTTTTAAAATATTAGAAATAGTGTTTCTTGAATACATGTGTGACCAACAATGTGCATTTTTAGTAATTGAGATATACTTATTTTTCCATATTTTTGGTTTCTTCATAAAGAAAAGTCCTCCCAACTGAACCAATAAGCAGCATCTTGATAAATGGAGAAATGACTGAAATTACCCAGGACTTCATTGTATTCACAGTCAATTCAATGCCACAGAAACAACAGTAAAGAATCAAAAGACATATTACATTGGGCAAATCTCCTTAAAAAGACCTCTTTAAAGTGTTAAAGAGCAAAGATGTCATTTTGAGGACTCAGGTACACCTGACCGAAGCCATGATATTTTTAATCACCTCATGTGCATGTGAAAACTGAACAATGAATAAGGAAGACAAAGGAAGGATTGGTGCATTTGACTTATGGTGTCAATGAAAGTGTTGGTGAAGAATATTGACTATACAATGGGCTTACAGAGGATGAACAAATTTGTTTTCAAAGAAGAACAGTGAGCATGCTCCTTTGAAGCATGGATGGGGAGACTTTACCTCACATACTTTGGTCACGTTACCACGAAGGACCAGTCCCTGGAGGAGGACATGATGCTTCGTAAAGTGGAATCTCAGTGAAAAAGAGGATGAGCCTCAAAAAGAAGGATCGACACAGTGGCTGCCACAATGGGTTCAAAAATGGCGGTGATTGAGAGCATGGCTCAGGCCTGGGCAGTGCTTCACTCTGTTGTACACAGGGTCCTCTGAGACAGAGCCAACTTGACTCTGTCCAACAATAACAATAACATGTTCAATAGCAAAACTGAGGACATCTAGAACCAGATAAGTGACCAGAGATTGACGTATGTGGGAAATAAATTTCCTGACTAATAATGCTATTTACTTTGAAATTGTAAAAACACATGGCCTACATTTTAGTATTGTTGTACATTTTACTAGGTACTATAAACATTCATTAATCATTTCATGCTGCTGTAGGAATATATTTAGATATCCATTCATCTTGATGAACATATATTAAATTGTCTACCCTTTCACAGAAGGATCTCCATTTATTCTATAACATTCAAGCTTTTTTAGAATACAAAATCATTAGATCATTGGTAAATAGCTTTTAGATAATTACCAAACATTAAATATCAAATAGTCACAAATAACAGCTAGCATCAACATTGCTAGAAAATTCTCTTTAAGAGCTGCAATATTTTACATGATTTTGATTCAAGGTAATTTTGTGGCAAATTTTCATTGGAGGACATTAATATGTAAATATTTTGATGACAAATGTGTAGAATTCAGTGTATATGCTAAGATTTATTTATAAGAACAGATGTAATTCTTTTCTTAAAAAGTTGATGTTAATCTTTTTCACATGAAAAGTGAAAGCATATGAACTATTTAGCCATAAAATGAATGAAAGAACTATAGTTAATGCAAGAGCCTCATTTAGCAATTAAGTAATCATTTTTTCATTAAATCTCAGAGACAGTAATTGCTATTGGTCCAGTAGAAAATGAAATTACTTTGACATGTGATACTCTGAAAATAATTCTTGGAAGAGTGTGTATTTTAGTTTAGTCATAAGACACAAATCTGAATGTGTGTGAATGTACTTAGTTAAACATAAAACACCATATCAACAGCTGTTCAAATCTGACAAACATGTCTTACAAAAAGGATCGTGCCTACTGAATAAAGTGCTAGGTTATAACCAAATATTGTTGAACAATGATAGAGTTCACATTTTGGTTTAATTAATTATTGACAATAACTAACATACAAAGGCCCAACTGATCAACCTCCTTTTCCTAAAAATCCTTTTTTCAGTATATAAAGTATGTTAAGAGAAATGTACTTTAGAAGTTCTGTGGTTTGACATTATCCATTCATCACAGTTATGAAATAATAAGACTGCAGGTAAGTTTCAGGCCTCAAGTTTCCTCAGGGAATTCACCAACTAGGAGCTTGGTCCATTTATTTGCAAAGCAGGTCTCTTGGCCTGGCAAGATCTGGCATTCCGCTCCTACTGTTTCCCTGTGGGTCTCTGGGATAGTGCAGTATGTATGTGTTTGTATATGGCTTCTTTCCCTCACCATTATGTTTGTGAGAATTATTCATGATGTTGAGTGGAGCTGAGGTGTACCAAGACACTGGTTCCGCTCCAAAAACTGGATGATAAGCTAGATGCAGGATCCAGATTGAACAGGAAGTCCGAGAATTTTCCTGAATGTCCATAGATATATTGGAAGCAAGTCACACCCCTGAGAAAATTCCCTGTCAACTGATTGGCTGCTAAAAGCATATCCCACCATGGAGGTGATTACCTTACATCAGATCTCATCATGGGAACACCCACACCAGAGCTGCTTAAACCTCTCAGAATCATGGTGCAGCCAACTTGACACATAACCTTAACTATCACAAGGAGGAAGAGGAGGAATGTCCTATTTAACTCCCATTAGAGTTGAAGTTATGATTTGGGGAATTTCATTGATAGCAATGATCCATTTTACCCCAAAAGTAAGAGCTACCAGTCAATAACCTAATTACTAACAAAGATTCCTTTGGGAGTAATTAGTCAAAAATCTTTCCCTAGTCTTATAAAATGATTCCACACACAAATCATATTCCAACAGGCTGCTTATTGTTCCAGCCTTTTTTCTAGTTTCCTTTCATCCAGAATATCTCTTAATAAAATGACTATAAACTCAAAAGAAATCATGAAATTTTAAAGAACCATGCTAGAGTTGAATACATCTCATTCTCTTACAAGCATATTTCAATAACATAACCTCGCCAATTTTGATAGGAAGGAAAACAATAAGTAACTGTAAGCTTTCACACTCAGTGATTAAGGTGAAAAGCTGAAAGATCGCGCAGAAGGACAAAAACTGTTAGAAATACGGTTGGGAACTTCTCCACTTTCAAAACAAAAATTGGATTTGAAAAGACATCAAAACATGTATGAACACACCAGGGGTTGATTGTGTTCTCTGCAATCTTCAAAAACACATCAAAGAAAGTCTAACAAGTAACTTCAAAACCCTGTTAGTCTCACCGCAAGCCATGGTTCAGAAAGAAAAGGCCTGTTAGAGGCCTTATTAAGGAAAATGACAGTATCTGCGGAGAACACGAGGAGATTGACCTACAAACAATTTCTTGGAAAATATCACAAAAAGAAATACAAAATTCACCTAGAAATTGAAATAACACCAAAGTCTACAGGTGTAAAATAGACAAGCAAAATAAACAGTGAAAGAGGAGAACCAGATCACTGAAACTGAGTTACACATGTATAAGAGAGGTTCAGTATGTGTTAACATGGGGGAAAGTGATCAGAAATACTTACATTTCACTTGAGCCTTCTGTAATGGAAATACGATGATAATAAGTCCAACTTGGTGTATTGGTGTGTGTGTGTGTGTGTGTGTGTGTATATATATATATATATATATATATATATATATTTGTTGTTGGTGTTGTTGTTATGTGCCGTCGAGTTGGACCCGACTCATAGTGACCCCTCCTTGGGTTTCCAAGGCAATATCACCCGGAAGTAGATTGTCCAACCTTCCTTCCGAGGAGTGGCCAGTGGGTTTGAATCGCCAGTCTTCTGGTTAGCAGTCAAATGCCTTAGGCACTACGCTACCAGAGCTCCCATATATGGATATATATATATATATATATGGATAAATATATATATATGTGTGTGTGTGTGTGCTTGTGTGTCACACACATTTGGCCCTCCATATCAGCTAATTCTGCATCCATGGATTCAGCCAAATGAAAACCAAACCAAACTCACTGCTATCGTGTTGATTCCTACTCTTGGTGACCCCCTTTGTGTTTCTGAGGCTGTAAATCTTTACAGAAGTAGATTGCCCCATTTTCTTCCCACAGAGCGGCTGGTGGGTTTGAACTTCTGACCTTCTGGTTAGCAGCCAAATGATTTATCCACTACTCCACCAGAGCTTCTTATGTTTAGTCGGGAGCTTATGTTTAAGTGGTTAAAATTAAGTGGTCAAAGCAATCCCTCAAAGGCTAAGAGGAAGCATAAAGTGCCATTGTATCTACCACTCTTCTGTCAGTTTGTCGTACTGTAGTGGCTTGCATATGGCTGTAATACTGGAAGCCACACTACCAGTATTTCAAATACCAGCGGGGTCACACATGGTACGCAGGTTTCAGCAAAGCTTCCAGACTGAGACAGATCAGGAAGAAAGATATAGCAATCTACTCCTAAAAAGTATTGGCCAGTGAAACTTAATGAATAACAGCAGAAGACTGTCTGCTATAGTGTCAGAAGATGAGCTTCTCAGGTTGGAAGGCACTCAAAATATAACTGAAGAAAGACCTGTCTCTTCAAAGTGAGGTCAACCTTACTGATATGAATGGAGTAAAGCTTTCAGGACTGTCAATGGCTGATGTAGGATGAGTCAAAATGAGAAGAAACAGCTGCAAACATCCATGGAATGTATGAATCTAGAAAAATTGGAAGTTTTCAAAAATTAAATGGAACACATAATGATCAATGTCCTGGGCATTATTGAGCTGAAACGAGCTGATACTGGCCATTTGAATCAGAAAATCATTATGGTCCACTACGCCAGCAATGACAATGGCCTCAAATGCATCTTCAGAAAGAACACTTCTAGATCTGTCCTGAAGTACAATGCTGTCAGTAATAGGATAATATTCATATGCCAACAAGGTAGATCAGTTAAAATGACTATTGTTCAAATTAATGCACCGACCACTAATGCCAATAACGAAGAAATTAAAGATTTTTTACTAAATTCTGCAATCTGAAATTGCTCAAACATGCAATCAAGATGTACTCATAATTACTGGTGGTTGAAATGTGCAACTTAGAGACAAAGAAGAAGGATCAGTAGTTGGAAAATATGGCCTTGGTGATGGAAACAACCCCAGAGACTGCATGATAACCTTACACAAGAACAATGAACTATTCGTTAGGAATATCTTTTTTCAAATCATAAATGGCAACTATACACATGGTCACCCCACCCCCCCGAAGGAATACACAGAAATCAAACTAGCTACATCTGTGAAAGAGACAAGGGAGGAACTAAATGTTATCAGTCAGAACAAGTCCAGGGGCTGACTGTGGAACAAACCAAGCTCATAGCCAAGTTCCAGTTAAAGCTGAAGAAAATTAAAACAAGTCCACAAGAGATAAAGTACGACCTTGAGCATATCCCACATGAATTTAGAGACCACTTCCAAAATCGATTTCCTGCATTGAACACCGATGACTGAAGATTATACAAGTTGCGGAATGATTAAGTTAGAACCCACATACATATGTGATGTCTTAGTTCTGTATGTCTATGTTTCTTTCTGTTTTCATGCCTCACTTTGATTGTCTTTCTCCCGGGAAAGAAAAAGAGATAATGCAAAAGATTCTAGAACTCTATGCATCACTAATCTATCAAAGTACCCAATGCCATTTAGGAACATATTTATTTTTGAAGGCAAATGCTTTTACTGATTTTTGGTTGTATAATTTGAATTATTGTCCAATATTTATTTTGCATGATAATCATCAAATAACACTGTTCCCATTATAACTATCTTGCAGGGTTCCCATTATATAACTCTAACTATTTCTATTTTATTTAACAATCTATTTCTGATTTTATATGGTGCATCATTGTTTTCATTAAAAACAGAACACTAGAAAGCTTTTTCATAGAATTAGTCAATAATTCTGAGAATGTGGCTGACTCGAAATCAATTACTTTTTTTTTTTCCTTACTGGATCTAGAGCCATATTTCCTGGGCTGGAAGTTTGACTCTACCCCTTATTACTGGGTGATATTAGAAAACTATTTAAAAATACATGTTTCTGTTTCCTCATCTGTAAAATGGTGAGTGACCACACCACACCCACCTGAAAGCACTGCTGTGATGTGTCAGTGAAGTTATCTGGAGAAATGGCTTCTTGGGCTCACAAAATGATACACAATTAAAAGATGTCATTCAATGTAACTATGTACTAAAAGTCACATCCTTTAATTTCTGTTTCACAAATGAGGAATTAAGGACTGAAGATGTTAAATAACATTGTCAAGATCTTACTGTTAATAAATTCTATGTTCTGATTTCATATCTAGGTTTACCTCCCCTCCTAGCCAGGGATGGCCTCACAGTTATTGGACTCCATCTCATTTCCATAATAACATCTCTAGAAGATTCAGGTGGATGAATAAATGGAAAAAAATGCACTTCAATATCTTTAAAAAATCAATGATTGCATAAAAAGGGAGAATTCACATATTCAGTTCAGAGAAGGGAAATTTTATTATAAGCCTCTCAGTGAAATAATTGATTAGCCCGAAGACGTTTAATCTTTGCCAGCTGTTTGACTGGCAGGATAGTCAGAGTTCATAAGGAAAAGACGCTGTTAACCGCTTTTTGAAAGCTGTGCACATACACCTAATGCAGACCCTTTAGAAACAGCGACCATTTTCAAGACTTTGCAGTTTTCTTCAACGGCTGTATGGCCAAAATAAAACACAGATGAACCGAAAGCTGAGTTTTAAAGGAAAAAGCAACCCGATTCATCATCCCAATCTATGCTTTGTATTTACCGAAAGAGTTCCAGTATTTTGATTGGTTGATTGTCTTCTCTGTCATCTTCCTTAATTTATAAAATCCATTTATACAAATTAATAACAATTTTAATTTGCCTTATGCCTCTGATATGACAAAAACATTTTTGTGTACAAAAAGTTTCCACTGCGTTTAAAATTAGGAAACATTACAGTACAAGGAGGACTTCTGGAAGGAGGCAGACCCAAATTACTCGTGTTTGCAAACTTTTGTCCGTGAAGAGAGTGTGAGCAAGGGTGGTTGTTGTTGTTGTTATGTGCCGTCGAGTCAGCCCCGACTCATAGCGACCCTTCCTTGGGTTTCCGAGGCAGTATCACTACGGAAGTAGATTGCCCCGTCTTCCTTCCGAGGAGTGGCTGATGGGTTTGAACCGCAAGCCTTCTAGTTAGCAGTCAAATGTCTTAGGAACTACACTACCAGAGCTCCTGTGAGCAAGGGTAGGGGCTCAGTAAAGGAATTGCCCTGCCAATACTACATGTGATCACGTCTGTTTTCCAAAACCCCAATGCCCTGGAGTCAACTCCGACTCAGTGACAGACCAGAACTGCCCATCTTTACAGAAGCAGCCTGCTTCCACTTTCTCCCATGGAGTGCTTAATTGGTGAATTCAAACTGGTGGCTTTTTGGTTAGCTGCCAAATGCTTTAACCACTAGACCACCAAAAGCTCCTTGTCTCAGTCTTGAATACCACTGTTTATTTCACAAAGAGCCTATGTGACTGTCAAGTATTCATGGTAGTTTATTACTTCACAGAGGAGAGGCTAGATTCAGGATGATATATACTGTTAGATTTAAATATGAAAGTGATATACCAAGGTACATTATATATATACTAGGAGCTCTGGTAGCATAGTGCCTAAGGCACCTGACTGCTCACCAGAAGGCTGGCGGTTCAAACCCACCAGCCACTCCTCAGAAGGAAGGTTGGG
>NW_006921616.1:1976309-1997818 GCF_000298275.1 Orycteropus afer afer
TATAATGAATTTATAATGTATTTATAATGAATTCACATCTACACAATGGATTTATATCTGTATATAAATTCATCTCAAGTATGTGGCCAATATAATCATTTTAAACAGTCTCACACTGTCCATTATGTCAGTCATTCTGTCAGTCACCCAAACAAAGTGACAATTTACCTGAAGAGGCTGATGGAGCAATAACGTTTCCACCCACTAAACTCTTGGCTCTGACGGCAGATTTTTATAAAAGCCTTAAATAAAGATTTTCTCCCATTTGGTTGACATGCTTAATAAGTTTCTATCTATCACTTCCTGTTAGATGCTTCTCACTTCAATCTAATCAAACTTTAAGGTAAGAAATAACTGAAGAGCTTCTGGAAGCCTGGGATGATCTCTGTCTGAATGATTCTTCACGTCTATACTCTTAGGCACCTCAGACAGGTGTTAATCCCGGTGTTGTCACCGCATTTAAAAATGCATCAGTTTATTGATCTCTTTTGTCTACGCAGATTGCAAAGTATAATTCTGATAATAGAGATCTTAAGCAGCAACCAAAGAAGTCCTTAGGATATGCATCCCGCTTTGAGAGGAAATTTGAGCTTGGCCTTTCTCTAATTTGCAATTTCTCTTTAAGTGTGTGTCATATTCCAGACCTACACAGGGGAAAGCTCGGCCAGGTTGCTGCAGAAATACCACCTTGCTCTTTATGGCCAGTTGCAATACCCAGGCCATATTTCTACTGACAAGATGAATTGAATCATGAGATGGTTTGTGCAGCAGCTAATTCCACTCAGGGTTGCAATGACCCATTAATCTCTATCTTAGATTGTCAAATGGGCTTGTGTAATCAATTAGATGATATTTTGTGCAACACAACTTCCAACACAATGCATTTATCTTTGAAAGCAGCTTTGGCAAACATGCTCCTGTATTTTGCATGTTAATCAAAGTAGCAGGAAGCCCTTGCTGTTATCTTTTATGGAACCAACAGTGACTCCAAGTATGTGCGTGGCTTTGAATCTTGATTCTAAAATCCTTATTTTATTGCTACAACTACTTAAGCATGTGCACATATAGCTTATTTTGGAACCATTTACTGTTGTATTATCCGAATTGGATCTTTTCTCCTTTAAAATAAATGAAAAATACTAAAAATTAAGTTTAAGAAAGTTCATCCTCATTTTATTTTTAAAAAGTTGTAAAATGTGTTTAGAAAGAAACACTAGGTAAATAATTCTGAAAGACCACATTCAAAACAAAACAAAATCCTGTTAGTAGCTAATTTCTCACTTTGGGAATCATTTTCACACTATGTTCAATGTTTTCTTGCATGAGAAGTGACGGTTTCTCAAGAGACCTCCAGTTCTACTGGGCATTTCTGTTCCAGAGATAACCTTGGCTGTAATAATGTTTAAGCACAATATATGCCAGATAGTTTCAAATGTGCAAAAGAGCTGAGCCATGCATAATAATATAAAGGCATATTGAGAAGAGGGAAACATAGGGAAGGCAGGCTAGTGTAATGAGGGCAGGGTTGGGAATGGTTCTATCTGGTTTTCAACACCCCATGCTTGTTAGATGTGTGTTCTTGCCTAAGTTCATTAGAACCAGTTCTAACATTTCCTCATTCATGTTAAAAAAACAAAACAAAACAAAACAAAAACTGACATTGAGTGGATTAGGACTCATAGCATCCCCAAGTGGGTTTCCAAGGCTGTAAATCTTACTGAACTAAAGGGGAATAATAACTGCACCATTCTACTATGCAGGTAAGGAGCTCCCGTGGCTTAGTGGGTAAGACAAGTGGCTGCTAACCAGAAGATCAGCAGTTCAAACTGGCCAACTGCTCTTCTTTACTTCCATAATGATTTACAGCCATGAAAACCTTGGGGTTCTCTGTGAGTTGGGAATGGACTGGATGGCAGAGTTTGGTATCTTTCTGGTTTCATAGGCAGATGGTGACAATTAAGTAAGATTCTGCAACTATAGGCAACAGATCAGTTTCTACTGGGACCACATAAGATGGTTTCATCAGGAGATAGCTGACATCCCAAAGTAAACCCTGACTCAAATCTCTGAAATTATGGGGGGTGCTTACGAGCTGGAAGATCGAGGACCTCAACAACATAAAGGAGGGGTCTGTTACCTTGCTATCCTGTTTCTGGTTTTGTTTTTGGACAGAGATGGACAGAAAGGGGGTGAGCAAAGGGACCCAATTTTAATCACTGGGAACTTAGGAGAAAAAAAAAAAAAAAAAACTGAATAAATATTAACTGCTCTGGTAGCATAGTGGCTAAAAGCACTTGACTGCTAACCAGAAGGCTGGCCACTTCAAACCCACCAGCCACTCCTCGGAAGGAAGGTTGGGCAATCCTACTTCTGTAGTGATACTGCCTCGGAAACCCAAGGAGGGGTTGCTATGAGTCGGGGCTGTCTCGACGGTACATAACAACAACAACAACAGCTACTAAAAAAAATGAGGAGAGGAAAAAATACAATAATGGGTATAAGAACTTCCTCAGCCTTTTTCTGTAAATGAATATACTAAAGACTTTTAAGCTGATGTCTTCTATTGCAATATGTAATCTTTTAATTAAAATATGGAATTAAGGAAACTTTTTACAAATTAAATACTTTTTGTGAACATATAATAGAATCAATTTCTAAACAATGAAAAATATGATTTGCTTTTGGCAATATGTTCCAGTAATATAATTCATTTATTTTTATAATTAATGATGAAAATATAAATAACCCACTGCTTTGAAAAATATAAATCAAGACATTGAGATATTTCTGAAAATGTTGCTCTCGAGCCTTGTTTTTCTTTAAACACCAATTTTTCTTATCTTTTTGAATGTTGATCTCAGTATCAATAGCCCATATTTATCTGAAAAAAAATCCGTTTTCCACTTTTATCAGGATAAATTATTTGATTACTAAATTACTTGAAAGCTTTGAAACAGAAATTCTAGTGAGAAAAAGTATGTTTATAAACTCTGTTTTTTTAAAGGAGTATTTTTTCTTGGAAAAATAACAGTAATATAAATTAATATTTTACCATATATTCAAAGCACAATATTGAGCTCGCCTATATTTCCTACAAGTATATCAAAATTTCACACACACATACACACACATAAGCAAACCTTCATATACTCACAAGAATTTGTAAACTACTAAGGATGTGTATTTTGCATGGAGTAGATTTTAGTGTTTTTCTTATGAAGACAGTTGTCAAACTGCCTGTATTATGAAGAAAACAATGAATTGGAAAAGTTTGTTAATGTAATATTCTAATTAGAATAAAATTAATTACATATTTTTTTTTTCCTCTCAAAGAATAAAATACAAAGCAATCCCCTTTACCGTTTGACTAAGCATTTTTTCTGGGTGATTTGTATATCACTTTTGTGTTAACTTGAGAAAATGAGTCACAGAACAGCAGATATTTCAATTGATGCAAACAAACTAAACCACTGCCATCTGGTCAATTCCAATTTACAGTGCCCCTAGAGGACAGAGTAGAACTACCTCATAGGGTTTCTGAGGCTGCCAATCTTTATAGGATCAGACTGCGTCATCTTTCTTCCATGGAGCAGCTGGTGGGTTTGAACCACAGACCTTTTGGTTAGCAGCTTTAACTGCTTTAACATATAAGAGCTTTATATAATAGCTTTAACCATAGAGCCCGTCTTTTAACTGGTGCTTTTATTAAATAACAAGATTGATATTTTCCGAAACTTACTCATTTCAACTTAAAACATAACAACATTTTCAAAATTATACTGTATATGTACTAAATACTCCATATTCTAATTATACATTAAACAGGATTAAAGATTTGTTAAATCCCATTATTATGGGTTATGGAAAGTCATTCTCAATTCAATGTATCCCACGTTTATGGAATTTGTATTACATGGCAGGCCCATGTGAGCTGATGAGGATACGAGGATAAATAACTCAAAATATGTGCACAATCTATTTACTTTTTCAAGCATGTAGATTTACTTGGTGTGGTTGAATGTGTAAATCACCAAATAAACAATTGTCATTAATCTGTTTTTTCATAGACGATTTGATTTAGGAATAAAGATCAAACACTCTGCTTCTTGAGAGACTAGTTATGCTAGGGTTAAAATCAGAACCCACTGGTGTTGAGTCGATTCCAAAACATAATGATCCTATAGGATAGAGTAGAACTGCCCTGTAGGGTTTCTGTAAATCTTTACAGAAGCAGACTGCCATATCTTTCTCCCACAGAGCAGCTAGTGGGTTTGCACTGTTGAACTCTTGGTTAGCAGTGGAGCATTTTAACCACCACACCGTGAGCTTTCCTTACCGTGGATGAGTACACTATAAACGGGGAGCTATGTTCTACTCTTCCCTGCTGGGTGGAAGTACACTAGTTCTCTGTTCATTAAAGGAATTAATATTTGAGAAAGTTTCATACACAGAAGAGAGAAAGCACAGAATTTTTGGAATGAGCTTCTGTCTCGGACACCATGATCACATGGTTTCAGATTCAAATGGATTGGACATGGTGGAGATTTATTTTACTTTTTAAACAAGCAATGAGGTCTGTTCTATTTATTTGAAAGTTCTTGTTTCTGTTTTTGTCCTTTACCAAGCTGGAATCATGTCCCAAACACAGATTAAGAATTACTCAGAATAAAAACAAAAATATTCTTAAAGGATTCCTCAAAAATATAGCGTAAATTTGGGTTCCAAATGTACTCTGCTTGAAGACTCTTAAGAAAAAAAAAAAAAAAAACACCTACGCTAGTTTTTATCAATTTCAACGATTGTATCTAAAAATGCAGTCCGCCTCAGGTTCTTGAAGAATCGAAGTTCTTCCTCTAACCATGCTCACCACTATCACCGCACTCTGTCCTTTCTCCCAATTCTTCATGCTTCTCTCTCTGTAAATATCTTCCCTGCCTGTAGAATACTTTTCATTCCCACTGTGTTGATTGTTTTTGTTCTTACTACCTATTTTCTTGCCAAGTATTATAGCGTTATAATTCATCTTCCATCTCTTTAATCTCTCCACTTCAAACAGCCAAGTATTATGCTCCCAGAAGAAAATGTTCTTGTCTCCTCAGAATATTGTACTGCCTCTTATTTACACATTAAATGCCAGACTTCTTTTTCTGACTTTCAAAGCTCTTTGATCGGTCAGTAGCAGAACCTTGCAAATACGTTTAGCACTGCACAGCCTCAGCTCCTAGGTGTTAATGGTACAAGGTAGATGCACATCTTGAATTAAAGTTACTTTAATTTCTGTTTCTTTTTTTTTATATCATTTAGTGTATGAAGTTCTCTCATCTTGTCCTATCTTCTTATTGTGTTTATTTCTAATAAATGTCAGGAATATTATATAATGTGTCCAGAATAATGTCTGGTGCATGGTAGTCCTTAAGTGTAGGTGGCTTCAGTGACCTAATTTGCAAATGTCAAGGAAACATGGTATCTGGCTTTAAAATTTAGTAAATGGGAATATTTGCCAAGATTCACACAGCACAGGGTCTCCAAACACAAGAAGAGATTTAAGATAGTAAGTTGTCAAAAATTATAAATGTTCAGTCAGTCAACAACATTAAATTTAAACATTAACGTGCATGCTTCTTTCCAGATGCACAGTTCCAAATATAAATAACTACTCCGTGGAAGGAAGGTTGGGCAATCTACTTCTGTAGTGATACCACCTTGGAAACCCAAGGAGAAGTCACTAGGAGTTGGATTTGACTCAATGGCAGTGAGTTTTAATATAATTCAACTTTTACATGAACTAATGACAATAAAATTTCCCTAAGATAGCTCAAAGTTCCATCACTTACTGTATCAAGCTCCAAGCCAAGGCTCTCTGGATGGTATCCAGAGGAGGAATCGCCACTTTCTCTTTTGATATCATCTCTTTAATCCATCCATTTAATGATACAATTCAGTAATATCAAATAATCTAATGTAAAGTAGTATGTTAAAAGAGAAGAAATGTAGGAAAATATGTAATCATCTAGTCTAAATGACATATCACATACAAAAATATTCAAGTATATCAGCAATTGAATTAATTGGATTTCCCTCCATTGTCATGTCATTGTCAAACACTTCATTGATGTTGACTTGTTGTTGTTGTTGTCGATTCATCATCCATTGAAAAGAACTGACAAACAGTCATGTTTTCTATGGTAAAAGAGGATCCTCTCATCCCCATTGAAATGGTGGAGGCCATTAAAACACAGGGTCACCAACCAGTCTCCCAGGACAAAATAAACAAATGCAAACAAATGGATTAAAAAGCAAATACAAACTGCCAACAAAGTCCTTTTGAAAGGCCAGTGCTCTCCTAACCCGTGTATTTGAGAAGATGTTCTAAAACACAGAGCTGACATCAATGGGGTCCCTATATGAGTAGCTCTTCATAAATTGGAGCTGGAATGCCTGCCTCTTTAAGTAACTAAACCAAAAACCTAACCCACTGCCATGGAGTTGATTCCAACTCATAGTGACCTCCACTGAGTTTCCAAAGCTGTAAATCTTTATGGAAATAGGTTGGCTCATCATCCCCCCATGGAGTGGTCAGTGAGTTTGAACCACTGATCTAGTTACCAGCCAAATGCATCACCCACTACACCATCAGAGCTCCTTCTATAAGTCACTAGATCACCGTTATTAATACTATACTAATATCTCTGATATTTAGCATTAAGAGTAACTGATTGTACAATTGATATTTATATAAATAAGTATACCTATTTATAACATACTGTGTTGCACATACTACCATATTTGCTGAAAGTGAAGAAAACTAGAAGTGCATACAGATGAAGATCAAAGACTAGCAGCCTTCAGTACAGATTACACTTCAACACAGAGAAAACAAAAATGTTCACATCTGGACCAATAAGCAGCATCATGGTAGAAGTAGGAAATATTGAAGTTGTCAAAGATTTCATTTTTCTTGGATCCACAATCAATCCTCATAGAAGTATCAGTCAGTAAATCATAAGATGTATTGTGTTGGGTAAATCTGCTAGAAAAGACCTCTTTCAAGTGTTAAAAATGAAGGTTTCACTTTGAGCAATTCAGTGCACCTAACACAAACCACACTGCTTTCAATAGCCTAATGTGCATGTGAAGGCTGGACAAGAGTAAGCAAGATTGAAGAAGAATTGATGTCTTTGAATTACAGTGTTGGGGAAGAATATTAAATACACCACGAACTACTGGAATGACAAAGAAATGTGTCTTGGAAGAAATACAGACAGAATGCTCCTTAGAAGTGAGGACAGAGAGACTTTGTCTCTTGTTCTTTAGTCATGTTATTAAGAGGGACCAGTCCCTGGAGAAGGACATTATGATTGGTAAAGTACAGGGTCAGCAAAAAAGAGGAAGACCCTCATCAAGATGGAAACATAGCAACGATTGGCAGGATGGCGCAGGACTCTGTGGTGTTTTGTTCTGTTGTACATAATCACCTCCATGGCATCTAACATCTAAAACAACAGCGATGTGATTTACATAACTAAGGCCATTTTGTGAAATAGGTGTTTAATAATAATTTAAAAACTAAACCTGTACCAGCTTTTTGACGTTGAATGTTCAACCCATTATCTCTAAGTAGTAAAACCATATAGATATTTTCATCTCAATGTGGAGTCAACTTTTCATTACTTTTTCAGCACACATGTGTCTTAGATTGTTGACAGTATAAATCAGCAAATTCCTTCAACCCTAGAACAAGAGACTTCTACAAGGCTGGCATTTGTCATTGCCTCCCAGGACATTTTGTGATCTGAGTCTCATCTGAGTTTACATGACTACAGACAGTTGGAGAGGCAAGGTGATATGATAGCAACTAGTTTTCTACTATAAGGAATTTTTAGTATGTTCAGTCTATGTAAACCTAGATTTGTCACTCATCTAATAAGGGGCTTCAAAATTTGGTTGCCAAGAAAACCACATTGGGATTTGGCAATGATCTTGATTGTAATTTTCAGAGTCCTATTCCTGATAAATACTCAATTTTTCACACAGGAGACCTGGTTAATCTGTGAATTGCATTTCAACATCCCTCAGGAGCAAACTGGCACAGCTATTTCCTTATAGTATTATAGCTCTACAGCTGTTATACAATGGTTTATATTAGAATTTTTACAGTATTCCCCTTTGGTTTAAACTGTTCCTTATAGGAAAGCTTTAAGGACTTAAGCTTCTTACTCCTCTTACATGTGATTATTCAACCACTTTATTCCGCAGTCATGTAATTCTTGATGAAGCCCTGAAGCTTTCCTCCAAAGGAAAATTTAATCCAGGTAATGTAGTTAGCTGTTGAGGTATTACTTGCCATGTGGACACAATGTTTGATTACTAACCGGTTTGATCTTGTTTTGAGCCCCCATTGGATTATGGATCCATTTCAACATTTTACCCATTTCCCAGCAGCACACTCTAGTAAAAAATTTTGGTCAGTTAGGTTTCTTGGTCCTAATAAAAGTAACAGTTCTGATTAACGATGTTAGAGAGTAAATTTACTGGAAGGAAACTGGATGTCTCAAAGGAGTTGATGGAAGACTAGGGAATTTAGCTGAGGAAAGAGAAGGAGAAAGGGATGCTTATTGCCAAACAATACACCCCCAAGTCCCATCAGGTGAGAATTGTGTTCCGCTGTTCACTCTGCTGTCATGGCTCCTCACCAAAAGGACTGAAGCTGGTGGCCAGCACAGGGCTATACTGCATTGGAAGGAATTTACAAAATGAGTAAATAAAAATACCTGAGTAGCTACCTGGCTTAGAATAGATCTTAATCATCTTCCACTGTTCCACTTGCTATGCCAGTAATAAGCTTATTATAAGAGAAAAAGACGGAAGAAATAGAGTACATTTTATCTTAAAGGGGGGGGGGCTAACTGGAAAGATGTGGGAGTTCTGGTGGCATAGTGCCTAAGGCATTTGACTGTTAAGCAGAAAGCTGATGGTTCAAACCCACCAGCCACTCTTAGGAAGGAAGGTTGGGCAATCTACCCCCGTAGCGATACCACCTCGGAAACCCAAGGAGGAGTCATTATGAGTTGGATTTGACTCGACAGCAGTGAGTTAGTTTTTTCTAGAAAAAACACATTGCTTAATTTATTCAAAGTCGTATGAAAAATTAGAAAACTCTCCTAAACAGTATCTGAATTAGAAAACAAAGTACAAGTTAGTTAGATGTTAAAATATTTTCCATCAATTCCTTTGTATACTGTATGACTTAGGAAGTATTTAAAGGATCAGATGATTTGCTGTTTAAATACTTCTTAAACCTTTTATCAAACTGCCTAGAGGAAATTCTAATGCTAGTATATTTACTATCTCTTGCTTTTCAATATTTTACTAGAATCACCTAAAACTCTAAAGAAATAATATTCTTTATGGATCCCATAAATGGTGTCATTTTTAAGAGTACAATTTTAAAAGGCACATATGAGAATATAGTGATAGGACAATATCTGTCTAGGATATTCAAACAGACACCTAAATCTCCCAGGGACTGGGCAGAGGGCAACATTTATGCAATATTTATAATGAAATGCCCCAGAAACATCTTTCCACTATTGCATTTCATGTATAGCACTACATTATTCACCATGAAGCTGACATTTTTACTGGCTGAGATATTACCGCTCCAAAATCAAACTGAAGATCACAATTGTTTTTGTTTTAAACCAGAAAACTTTGCAAAAACTAGCAAACAAGTACAACTCAAGCTACATGCTGTTTTCCTTCCTTAGAAATGATGCGGTAGTTAGGTGTCATAAGCTAATTGTCTGAAAAGTCAATGGCAATTGGTTATTGTTCAATGTATACACACAGCGTTTAGACAGATCACCTGGTTATCATAAAGCACAGCCATCTTGGTGACCGTATCCCGAGTGTTGGCTCTGTCACCACTCACTGCTTCATGACAGATTGAACAGTTTTCCATCTCCTGTGTCATGATATAGAGAGCGAGTAAATGATACAGAACATAACATGGACTGATTAAAAACAAAATGAAATCAACATAAAACCAAAGGCTTAATAGCATCCTAATGAAACAGCAGATTCAACAAATGTGTATGAATATTCTCTGTAAGGTTTAGGGTACACAAATGCAGTGTGTGTGTGTGTATGTGTGTGTGAAGTCAGGATGGTAGAGGAAAACCCACACTGCTTTAGAAGTCAGAAAATGTACATTTAAACTTCAGTTTTACCAAGCTTCCATTTTACTCCTGTGATCTAGCTCTAATAACTTCAAAACGTGTACCTTAGTTACTATGAAAGACAGATTAGACTCATACATGAAAAATCTTGAAAACTCTGTAATGTTATGCAAATGCAATTTATTATTAGGGAGGAAGCTGTGATAAGACTGGAATGTAAATTCTGAGTTTAAATTTCAGCTGAATTCCATGTTATGAATAAATGCAACAACGTACTTCTCCCAGCATTGTCCATAGTGTACAGGAGTTACTCACTAAATGCAACAGGCAAGTCCCACTGCCAGTGCACTGCCTGGTATGTAGGAGATGCTCAGTGCTCTTCTACTTCCTTTCCCTTTAGGTACTGCAGCCCAGTCCCAATAACACTCACGTTCCTTTTATTGATGACAATTATATACCTCTCACAGATTTACTATGAAGATTAAATGAAAATTGCCAATTAAATTACATTCTAAATTCCACTGACTTAAAATATGAAATATTATTAAATTCAGTTAAAGTGAAGAAAGAGTTATAAGAAAGTGGCAAAGTAGGAAGCTGAGTAGAAGCTGTATGCAGAAGCACAGAAGCGGAATTGCTGCACATAGTGTTCAAAGGTGGTAATAATTCTAAGGATATATTTCTGTGTGTATATATGTATATATATGTACATATACGTATGTGTTATATGTCTATATGCATTATATGTATGTATGCACATATATGTATATATGTACATATATTGATATTTCTATTTTACAATGCATGTGTATATTATTCGATTATATATAACGTGTATTGTTTGTGTATGTATTAGACATGTATATTTACACACACATATGTATATATCTGTACATTATGCTAGCCGTATATAGTAAATTCTAATCTGTTCTTTCTTCTACCCCTACTGTCAAAAAAATGTAAACAGAACACACGTATCATATATATATAGAGAGAGAGAGAGAGAGAGAGAGAGAGAGAGAGAGTGAGCCCTGGTGTCACAGCAATGAAATGCTCAGCTGCTAACCAAAAGGTCAAGGCTTTAATCTTACCTGCCTCCCCAAGAGAGAAAGATGTGGCAGTTTGCTTCTGTCAAAGTTTCTAGCTTTAGAAACCCTCTGGAGCAGTTCCACTCTGTCCCATAGGGTGGCTATGAGTTTGAACCCACTCTTTGGCACCAGGTTGAAGGAGCCCTCGTGGTGCAGTGGTTATATATATATATATATATATATATATATATATATATATATATGTATATATATATATATGGTATGTAGGAGATGCTCAATGCTCTTCTGTACACACACACACACACACACATGCATATGTGTATATAAACGCATACGTATTATATACCTGTTCCTATAATATATGTATCTCGTCATTGTTGTTGTTGTTCACTGCTGTGGATGGATTCCAATGCATGGCAATCACCTGTGTGCAGAGTCGAACTGTTAACAGTTTTCCAAAGGCTGTGACCATTCAGAACTCTTATCACCAGGCCTGTCTTCTGAGGCGTCTGTGGGAGGTACTCAAAGCCACATACAATGTACCTTTGCTAGTATACTCCCTGGTACATGGTAAGTACTCAACCAAGGCTAGTCTGTCTCCTACAAGAACATCTAGGTTATGATGGTACCTGTCTTGGGCACCACATGGAGTGGGCACTAATAAAACTAAGCTGTAGATATGCCTCTGTTCAACTGCTGACCCTTCTTCTAGCAGTCAAGTGCTTAACCAATGGAAGATATGAACACATGAATATATATATATATATATATATATTCATTTATGGGAGCTCTGGTGCCATAGTGCCTAAGGCATTTGACTGCTAACCAGAAGGCTATAGGTTCAAACCCACCAGCCACTCCTTGGAAGGAAGATTGGGCAGTCTATTTCCATAGTGATACCACCTCAGAAACCCAAGGAGGGGTCACTATGAGTCGGGGCTGACTCAAAGGCACATAACAACAATGACAACATATTCATTTATGCTGTCCTCTAATTTTATATCATTTCAAAATGGATTATGAAGTGAAAAATGAATATCTCATCTATCATTTCATGAGATTTAAATGTAGTAACCCATAAATTATTATTTGATAAACTCAAAAGTATCATTTGGGGATCAGTTTGCCAAAAGAGATGAGCAACACATTGCTGCTTGGGTACATTCAGGCATACGTCTCGATACTACAGAAAATCCCAGTGGTTCATCATAATAGCTTCCAGTGAACAGATGCTGCAAATAATATCTGTAGTTGTAACTGATTTTGTATTTATAATTTTTAATTTCTCTAGCTCAAAAGTATTTTGCCAATAGAAGCCAGCTTGGGCTTTCACTGAAAATCTAAGTATTCTTACACACATAAAATACTTATCCTCTGATTCTCACCTATCTGCTTTAACTCTACTTTTTGAGCACTGAGTTATTAGCAGATAAATTGTCTTCCCATATTCTCACTCTAAAGGAATTTGCTGCCTCTTTTTCAACATTTTATGTTCCTTGTGTGGTGAGATTATAGTCAATTCTGTCTGCTGGAAAAAAAAAAAAAAAGAAAGAAGAGGAATAATCCTAAAATGCAAAATTGAGATAACTCTATTAAATTTTAAAGGGTCTTGCAGGTGTAAAGGCTGCTGATGATTTCCTTAATCTTAAACCAGTAAATCTTTAATGTGCTTAGGTAGAGTGCCAGCTGCCTGTAAGTTCTTTTCAAGTGTTATTAGCTGGTCATCAAAAGCAAGCTACAGAGAGAATTTTCTACTTTAAAAATGAAAACCTATTACGACAGTGGTTCCCACTAATAAAAATGTAGTATCACTTTTGCAAAGTCATGTGAACAGAGACCTAAATGTTATCATCCCATGGCCCATGACACCAATGCATCAGAAGTGACTTTAGAGCAGCTGAATGGCCTTAGTTTTAAAAAAAATGCCCAAATCTTACAGACCAGGAATCTCTTGTATGTTAACTGGGAGTTCTATCAGTCCACACTGAATTGTGGGAAAGAAGTCAACTTATTAAAACGTCAGTGACTTAAAGACATACACACATGCACAGATGCAATTCTTTAGAATTATGAAGTGTTTTCCACCTTTCTGAAAATTCCTGAATGCAGTAAACCTTTTAGAAAGCTGGCAAATACTAATAACATTTACTGAACATCATTCTGCCGAGATATTGATAGGATTGTCTCTAATTACTATAGCTTTATTCTATCTCCTATTCATGACCACCTTGTGAGATTCATGTCATTAACCCCATTTGACAGGTGAGAACAAAGGGGCCAGGAAGCTCACATACAGCACCTAAGGTCTAATGGCTGATAACCAGCCAGATCCTTGCTCAGGAGACAACTGCCTCCTCTAATGAAACTTGTTAATCTAAAGAGGAACCACCACATAAGCCAATAAAAGCCCTGAATTAATGTTTTCCAAGGCTCATCAGCAACCCTACAATGTCTTCATACGCCTCTCTGAGTAGTTGTGTGCCTTAACAGCAGGCCACCCTGCCAGCAGCATACGGTTCTTTGGTGGCATGTAATGGAAAACGACAGGCCATTTGAATACATGCTATCACCATTCATGAATAATTCATGACAGTAACAGGTATAATCAGTGTCATTTAAGCCAGCAGCCTCCAGAGACACTTACAGCCTGCAGAGGAAACTATGATCTGTTTTCACATTGTAAATGGGCATTTGATTTCAAATATTAATCTTTACTGTTTATTTTCTTTTGATGTAAGGTTAGGGTTTTCAATGCACACAATGTAGAATAAGTGACTTTGAATAATTGAAGTAAAGATTGTTCCCCACCTTCATATAAGCCTAGGGGAAAAAAATATTAAGAAATGTTCAATGACACACATATATGTAAATATTTAAAAATCAATACATTATCATAAGCTTTATCATTCACATATTCACCGGGGGATCAGAATCTCGAAGGAAACTTCCAAAATTTGTATCAGTGACACAAGACAAACTGAACATGGAAACACTCACCATAGAAACACCAAGCCTGTTAGTTAAAAAAAAAAAATAGCCAAATTCTCTTAAGAACAGAATTATTTTCATAGTTTTAAAAGGGTTAATTTGGCATTTGTTACCCAAAAGACTGGCGGTTTAAACCCACAGCCACTCCTCCAAAGGAAGACCCGGCAATCCACTTCCATGGAGATTCCGCCCCGGAAACCGAGGAGGGGTCCGGAGCCGACTCCACCGCAGAGAGGCTTTTTTTTTGGGGGGGGTGGTTAACTACTGAAAAGGGAGAAAGAAACTGCAACAACACCTTCAGTGGAGAGGAAAGCGCCCTAGCTTCTCATGCCACGTGCAGCCTGTCAGACCCAGAAACTGAGCTTACAGAAAATGATGATGAGCCCAGACTTTTCCTGGGACCCTGAGCTGAAGGGGCCATGCTTACTTTCAAAATTCTTTCACGTCATTTTATTCTACACTTTGCAATCGAACGACTCAGGAGCCTTTTGAGAAATGTGTAATTACTTCCTGAGTTCTGAACAATGCCTGGGTCAGTGCACAGGACGCTGCTGTGTCATTCTCAAGCACGCCTTTCTTCTCAAGCCACGAAGCTCTGCGCTTTGTGCAAATTTCTACCAGGGCCAGAGGACCTGGCGAGCAAGGAAGCACAGGCTTACTTGTGCTTACTCACTAATACGTTGCACACTTCTTCGCCGCACCAAAGATTCTGCTGCTGGGTACGACTGACGTCTGTCTCTCTCGCAACCCCGCAGCACCTTCCTGCAGAATTAAAGTCTCCTTTCAAACATACAAACCCTGACAGGGACGGAGCCCCCAGTAACAAGGTAAGTGGGGCTTATTTGGCTTACTTCCTAATCTGTAGTGAACAGTTTTACATATTTGTGTTGAAACCTATGTGAAACCGTTCAGTACAGTTTAGGAAGTAAGCACAAATAGGCCTGTGCTTACCTTTCTTATGGGGTAATCAATCCCTCCTGATTGGTACCATCCTCTCAGTGATATTTCAGGGAGCTCTTTCTGCCTCTCAAATCTATCGTTTATCTAACCTCCCTTAGACCCAAACTACTCTTTAGGTGCTGTATTATTTTATTTTTAGGGTCTTCCATTAGCACAGGGTCCAAGCTCTACATAATCATATCTTAGTTTACTTTTTTATTGAAAAACAATGATAAAATTGTGACACTTGCAGTTTGCAGAAATGTCAGCTAACAATTCTGGCATTTATTTCCTCATCTATTCAATTCCTTAAGCCTAGCAAGTCTTCTGTTTCTACTTCCACCTCTTACGGTCTTCCCAAGTTTTATTTTCTTCCAAAGTCTTAGATCTGTTTCATACCACATTAATCTACTTTTCTTTGAACTTTTAAACTGTTATCTGTGCTATATATAATGATTTAGCACAAATATATAAATGTGACTCTTCTCTAATTTATATACATATAATTGACTCCTATATAACACATTCAGGAAGCATCAAACAAAGATAGAAGGAATACACAGTCACTGTACCAAAAAGAATTGGTCCACATTCAACCATTTAGGAAGCAGCATACGATCAAGAACCAATGGTATCGAAGGAAAAAGTTCAAACTTCATGGAAGGTACTGGTGAAAAACAAGCCTGCAGGAACTGATGGAATGACCACTGAGGTGTTTTAACAAATGGATGCAGCACTGGAGGTACTCTCTTATTTATGCCACGGTATTTGGAAGACAGCTACTGAGCCAATAAACCAATTCAAAGAGATCCCCATTTGTGCCTATTCCAAAGAAAGGTGATCCTGCAGAATGTAGAAACTATCTAAAAATATCATTAATATCACACTCAAGTAAAATTTTGCTGAAGATAATTCAAAAATTGTTGGACAGTATATTGACAGGGAACTGCCAGAAATTCAAGCCAGATTCAGAAGAAGGTGTGGAACAAGGGGTATCATTGCTGATGTCAGAAGTATCTTAGCTAAAAGCAAAGAATACCAGAAAGATGTTTAGCTGTGTTTTTCTGGCTATGCAAAGGCATTCAACCATGTGGATTGTAACACATTGTGGATAACATTGCTAAAATGAGAATTCAAGAATCCTTAATCCCACTCTTGAGGAACCTAGACATAGACCAAGAGGCAGTCATTCAGACAGAACTAGGGGATACTGAATGGTTTAAAGTCAGGAAAGATATGCATCATGGTTGTATCCTTTCACCAAACTTACTCTATGTGCATGCTGAACAAATAATCTGAGAACCTGGACTATATGAAGAAGAACACAAAATCAGGATTGGAGGAAGACTCTTTATGAGACATATGAAACAGACATGCAGATGACAGCCTGCTTGCTGAAAATGAACAAGACTTGAAGCACTTACTGATGAAGATCAAAGATCAAAGACTACAGCCTTCAGTATGGATTACACCTCAACATAAAGAACACATAAATCCTCACAAGTGGACCAACAAACACCATCATGATACATGGGGAAAGGTTTGAAGTTGTCAGGGATTTTATTTGACTTGCATCAACAATCAACACCCATGGAAGCAGCAGTCAAGAAATCAGATGTCATATTGTTCTGGACAATTTCCTGCAAAAAGACCTCTTTAAAGTGTTAAGAAGCAAGGATGTCACTTTTAAGACTAAGGTACACCTACCTGAGCCGTGTTGTTTTCAATAGCCTCCTACACATGTGAAAGGTGGACAATGAATAAGGAATAGCACAGAAGAAATGATGCCTTTGGGCAGCCAGGGGAACAAGCAATCTGTTGGAAGAAGTCCAGATGGAACACTGGTGTGGCCAGACTTGGACTTGCATACCTTGGTCACATTGTCAGAAGGGACAAGTCCCTGAGGAAAGATCCCATGCTTGGTGAAGCAGAGGGTCAGGAGAAAGAGGAAGGCCCTCAGTGGATTGACACAGCGGCAGCGGCAACGGGCTCAAGCACAACAAAGATTGTGAGAATGGCACAGGACTGGTCAGTGTTCTGTTGTCGGATATAGTGTTACTATGAGTCACAGCCAATGTGATGGCAAATAACAACAACAACAGATTTTCAATTCCTTAAGGTCAAGATTTTTTAAAATGTATCAACGTAAAATATAAAAATGAAGTTTAATCAGCATTTTTGCTTGATTTGGTAATTCGCTTACTCATCATTTCCCTGTCTGCTTTTCTTTCCCTAATTTGATTTTTTTAAAATTTACTTTTACATCTAATCCCTTAATACCAAAACTATGCCCTCAAAAATTATATAATATATTTTCAAAAGGCTTAATTAAATTGGAAGAATGAAACAGTTATAAGAATGCTTCATAAACAGATTTAAAAAAACCTGATATTGGTTGAAGAAAACATTTTCAATAATATGAGACATCAAACAATAAGAAGAAATTTTAATTTTAAAAATAATTTTGTTTGATAGTTGTTCTCTAGAGACTTCAGAATAGAAAAGAAACAGCTGTGTCTTGCCACACGGCTGTATATTCTCATTTTGTAGTTGTATCGAGAGGGAAATATGCAAAAGTTAAGAAAGCATGGCTATTTAATACAGGAAAATTTTTCCTCAAGTTCTGAGTTCAAGACCTCATTGCAAATTATTTAATATACTCTGAAATTAACTTGAAAATGGTACCATTGAGTGGGAGAAATCAGTTTGTTAGCAGTTGTGGTGGTTAAATTTGTGTGTCAACTTGGCTGGGCCTGATTGAGTGGCTGGGCAGCTAAACGTAGTTATTCCCACGGTGAGATTAGTAATTAACTCCAAGGTGGAATATATTGGAACAGCTGAGTAGCTGCTTTGGGTATGTGGTCTGCTTCCCGTATATAAAAAACAGCTTTGGGAATGGTCTCCAGCTTATGGCACACTGGGACCCCTGAATATAGCCATGTCATTGTTCAGCAGCCTGCCATGCTCTGCTGACCTTGGGACTTTCAATGGACTTGAGTTAATGGCCTGCCATGTGGTTTGGTAACACCAGGACTGTGCCTTTTTTACTTGTTGACCTTGGGCTTGTCAGTCTCATCAGCCAGCATCTCAGTGGAAAAACGCCTTTAGCTCCAGTAGGCCGGAAGTAGGAGACAGAGATGAAACCCAAGGTTGAGGGGCTTTCACCCAGCCTCTAGAGCCTGGCACTTTGAACTTGGACTTAAAGCCTCCAAACTGTAAAAGAATAAATTCCTGTTTTTAAGGCCATCCCATTTGTGGCACATATTCTTGTCAGAGCAGCACTAGGGAACCAGAACAGCAGTTACTTGCTGATTTTATATATTCCATGGAAGTAACTATAATGGTAAACATATAAAAAAACCGAATGGAGGCCTTCCACTGTGTGCAATCAAACTCCACATACCATTTGCCAAAACACCAATTCAAAGACTATAAGGAGAAACAGCAAACATTCTAAAATATTTTAAAGTACAATCTTCAAATTATGGGTACTTTGATTATTTTATTTTCCCTGTAAATATAAATAAATTATTTCAATATAGAAATGAATAAGCATATGCTATTTGAGTTTATTTTAGTCAAACAACCTGTGAGAACCTCAACCCTTTTTTTTTTTTCAACATTCCAAATTGACAATTTTTTACTCATTTTATATAAATGACAGCATACGTCAAATACATTGGTCTAATTACCCATTCCTTACTTTGGCTCACCTGTTACCCCTTCCAGCAAATATAAAAATAAACTTTCGGTTTTAAACCAGAGCACTCTCATGAGGACTTCCACTAGCACTGAAGTATTTTGTCAGCTTTACGCACCGCTTTCTTGGTTTTTGATTGATGACTCTGATTTACCTCCATTTCTGGGTATTCTTTTGGCCTGTCTCCTTACCTAATTTACGTTCGTGTACTCTCTGGACAGCACAGTCTGCCTACTCCCTGACTGCTGATTGCTGTCTGGGTTGAGACTTGCTGCTGCGTTGAAATCCTTGAACTGCCTTGATGACAAAGCTGCCATTGTGGATACAATACTCATTTAGTATACAAAAACATATTCAATGTCACGAAGTAAAACTCATAGCTAATTATGAACAGTTTGATAAATTCCTTCCACTTTTTCCTACAAACATACACACTTTTAAAATAGTTACTACCTCACTTATGAAAATACTATTTTCCAGATTTATAAATATTATTTGAAATTTTTTATTCAAGCAGTTTACTTCATCCCATGAACACACCATCTGTTGTAGAATTTTCTCTCTTTTATTTGGATTCTTTTCACCATCTCCTTTTTATACATTACTTTGCAATTAATGAACATAAAACTACATAAAATGTCAGGAAAATCTGTAATCTTTACAACCTCATTAAAAGCAGATTCTCTCAATGTGTTCTTCTCTAATGTGCTTAATATATGTAGCCAATTTGTTGGAGTTTTCCCCCAGAAACTTCATGTCTATATATTATCTTCATAAATACCTCTCACAAAATTAGATTATAAGCGTTGGCATTTTATGTTGTTTGTTTTGCCTTTGTGTCTTGTCTGCTAGCACAGAGAAAATAACATTCATTCACCCCTTATCCTGGAAATAAATCGACTATCCACAAACTTTACTCATTTAAATGGAATTTTCATAATTTCTCTATTGATTTGTATAAAATAATTCCATGTTTAGGAGAACAATTTTCAAATCTCAAATTTCACACAAATTTTCTCACATTGTTTTTGTGCTTGCTCTTTTGACATAAGATATTTATAATTCTAAGTTCACCAGATTTAGAATTAATCTTAATGAGTGCTTCATTACAGCTGCACATAGAAAACATTTCACAGTATGAAGAATAATTAAATATGCATTAATCTCATTTCTACTTATTTCATACAATTATGACAATATTCCAAATGATATTTATTTGGATATAGTATTTGTTTATAATAAAAATTTCATGTTTTATTTTTTAAATACCTTACCAAATAGTTGAGTGAATTTACTGGGATATAAAAGCTTGCATTTACCGATGACTTCTTTCTATAGCATGCTACTTAAGTGGATCTGTTCTGACCCTTTTATTTTATTAGTATTTGCCCCATTGAATTTTTAATAAATAAAACTTAAAAATAAATTTTAATTATAAGACAAATTTCTCCCTTTTGTTCCTTTCTAAAATCCTCATCATTTTCTGACCTATTAATTCTTCCATTTGAGCTAAATATTAACATTCTCCAATTAAAAAATAATAATTTTTAGAAAATATAGAACTGTATCAAATATATATATAAACCCTACTCCCAATATATAACAATATTACACTTTTTGTATTCTTTATTTCTGTATTTGGGGGGGGGGATATTTTGAAAATATCCTTTTGTTCCATATGCTTTCCAAAGATATTCTTCCAATTAAAATCTAATGTTTTCTGATTGACACATTGATTTTCAGTTTACCTACAAGACTTAAAAGTTGAAAGAAAATAATCTTTAAAAAGAAGATACTTCAATATATTTAAATAATACTAAGTGAAACGTTTCGATACAGTTCAAGAGGAGATAGATCAGTTGTTGTTGTTGTTGTTAGGTGCCGTCGAGTCGTTTCTGACTCATAGCGACCAATGCACAGCAGAATGAAACACCACCCGATCCCACACCAGCTCCATGATCCTTGCTATACTTGAGCCCATTGTCGCAGTCACCGTGTCAATCAATCTCGTTGAAGGCTTTCCCCTCCTTCGTCGACCCTCCACTTTACCAAGCATGACATTCTTCTCCAGGGAATGGTCCCCTCTGACAACATGACCAAAGTAGGTGAGACAAAGTCTGGCCGTCCTCGCTCCAAGGAGCATCTCAGCTGCACTTCCTCGAGGTCAGATCTGTTAGTTCTTTTGGCAGTCCATGGTACCTCCAACATTCTTCGCCAGCTCCACAACTCAAAAGCATCAACTCTTTTTCCATCTTCCTTATTTATTGTCCAGCTCTCACATGCATACGAGGCAATTGGAAATATCATGGCTTGTGTCAGGCTCACCTTAGGCCTCAAGGAGACATCCTTGCTCCTCAGCACTTGTTCGACTTCCTTCCCAGTAGACCTGCCCAGCGCTATGCGTTGTCTAATGTCCTGAATACTGCTTCCATTGACCTCAATTGTAGAACAAAGCAATGTGAATTCTTTGACACCTACAAGGTTTTTTCCATTTATCATGATGCTGCTTATTGGTCCAGTTGTGAGGATTTTTGTCTTCTTTATATTGAGATGTAATCCATACTGCAGTCTGTGTTCCTCAATCTTCATCAGTAAGTGCCTCAAGTCATCCTCACATTCAGCAAGCAAAGTTGTATCATCTGCATATCTCAGGTT
>NW_006921616.1:1998210-1999741 GCF_000298275.1 Orycteropus afer afer
AATAAACATTTTTCTGGTATTCTTTGCCTTGAGCCAAGATCCATCTGACAACAGCTATGATATCCCTTGTTCCACATCCTCTTCTGAATCCAGCTTGCACTTTTGGAAGTTCTCTGTCAATATACTGCTGCAACAGTTTTTGAATTATCTTACTCAATGTGCGATATAAATGATATTGTTCTATAATTTGCACATTCTGTGGAATTGCCTTTCTTTGGAATGGGTACAAATATGGATCTCTTCCAGTTAGTTGGCCAGGTAGCTGTCTTCCAAATCTCTTGGCATAACTGAGTGAGTGCCTCCAGTGCAGCGTCCGTTTGTTGAAATATCTCAATGGGTATTCCGTCAATTCCTGGAGCCTTGTTCTCTGCCAATTCCTTTATTGAAGCTTCGACTTTCTCCATCAGTACCATTTTTTGTAGATCATATGCCACCTCCTGAAATGGATGAAGATCGACCAGTTCTTTTTGGTACTGTGACTCTGTGTATTCCTGCCATCTTCTTTTGATGTTTCTTGCATCATTCAATGTTTTTTCCTTAGAATCTTTCAATATTGCAACTCGAGGCTTAAAAATTTTCTTCAATTCTTTAAGCTTGAGAAATGCTGAGGGTATTCTTCCCTTTTGGTTTTCTAACTCCAGGTCTTTGTACATTTCATTATAGTAATTGGCTTTGTCTTCTTGAGCTGCTCTGTGAAATCGTCGGTTCAATTCTTTTATCTTGTCATTTCTTCCATTTGCTTTAGCTACTCTCCATTCAAGGGAAAGTTTCAGAGTCTCTTCTGTCATTCATTTTGGTCTTCTCTTCTTTTGTTGTCTTTTTAATGACCTCTTACTTTCTTCAAGGATGATGCTCTTGATGTCATCCCACAATTCATCTGATTTTCGATCATTTGTGTTCAATGCATCAAATCTATTCTTTACATGGTCTCTAAATTCAGTAGGGATATATTCTAGATCATATTTTGGCTCTTGTAGACTTGTTTTAACTGTCTTTAACTTCAAATTGAACTTGCATATGAGCAGTTAATGGTCTGTTCCACAATCAGCTCCTGGCCTGGATTTAGCTGAAGATATTGAGCTTCTCCATTGCCTCTTGCCACAGATATAGTGAATCTGATTCCTGTGTGTTCCATCTGGTGAAGTCCATGTGTACAGCCACCATTTTTGTTGTTGAAAAAGTGTTTCCAATGAATAACTCGTTGGTCTTGCAAAATTCTACCATGCGAATTCCAGCATTATTTCTGTCACCAAGGCCAAAGGTTCCAACTACCAGTGATTCTTCTTTGTTTCCAACTTTTGCATTTCAGTCACCAGTGATAATTAACACATCTTGATTGCATGTTCCGTCAATTTCAGACTGCAGAAGTTGATACAATTCTTCAATTTCCTCATCTTTGGCTTTGGTAGTTGGTGCATACATTTGAATAATTGTCATATTAACGGATCTTCCTTGTAGGTGTATGGATATTATCCTATCACTGACAGCATTGTACTTCAGGACAGATCTTGAAACATCCTTTGTGATGATG
>NW_006921616.1:2007526-2023220 GCF_000298275.1 Orycteropus afer afer
ACATACACATACACATGCATGGTATCATATAGCATAGCATGGCTTCAGATAACATTATTCCAATGAGGAAACTAAGATTCAAGGTCAGGATTTTGCTCAAAGTTAAATGATATTCTATGTCTCTTGATTCCTGGTCTCCAATATCACCCTGCCAATATAATATTGTTGTTTCTTATAATTTACAAGGCAATAAGATATCACTTCAGACACACAGGTCTGGATCTCTTATTCTAAGGTAACTACTTTGGTAAATGCATGTCAGAAATTTTCTTTATTAAAGTAATTTTAAATACTTTCAAAATTGCAAAATGATTTTAAAATAATATAGCAAACATCCCTTTATTCAGCAACCAACTCAACAAATTACATATTTAAAATACAACTGAAGTCTATGCTGCAAACCTCTATAATGTCATCACTGTCCCTCTTACCCAGAGGTAAAGATTATCCTAATTTTTGTGTCTATTTTTTCCATGCATGATTTATATTTTTTACTAAATATATCTGTAAGCACTGTAGAAAGAGTCCTCAGAGTTCAAATTATACACAAATAATTTTTGTTGTATGTGTCTTCTTCAACTTTCTTTTTTAAGTTTAATTCCATATTCTGGAAGAGTTTCTATGCTAATAACTCGAGCAGTAGTTCATTTGTATTGAATATTATACATTCCACTGTATGAACAGAGCACAAATTATCCATCTTTCTTTTAATGGATATTTTGTATGCATGGAACATTTCACTATTAAAAATAAGATTAGTATGAACCATCATGCCAATGACCATGAGGACAGAACAAGACTGTGCACCACTTTGTTCTGCTTACTAACGTCACCATGAGTTACCATCTGGCAGAGAAAAACAGCTTACCTCAATTCAAACCTTAACTCCATCTCATACTTGCTATGTTACTTTGGGGCCATTATTTAACTTCTCTGTACCTCATTCATGAGACTAATAAAGCTCCTGTGCATAGCAAATGAGTAAATCCATGCTAAGGATCCACATTGATGTCTGAGATATAGTAAAAGGCTTATCTCTATTTTCTGTTAGCCACCATTATTGAGCCAGGCATTTTTATCTTTGTGTGAGGTCATTCTTTCAGCTGAATGCTTACCACTTATGCTTTATGCTGACTCTCAACCTCCAGCTTCCTTCTCAGAGACCTCTATGCATTATTCTCCCCCTCTCCAATTATCATCTGTTTCTTTCTTCATTTTCTCATCAGAATTCACATTCTTCCATTATAATGGTCCTACTATTACTGAAGAATGTCGCTGGTGTTGTTAGGTGCCATCAAATGAGTTCTGATCATAGTGACTCCATGTACAACAGACGGAAACACTGCCTGGTCTTGCACCCTCCTCATATTGTTATTATGTTTGAGCCCATTGTTGCAGCCATCGTCCATCGATCTATTTGAAGTCTCCCTCTTTCTCACTGGCCCTCTGCTTTATAAAGCATGTTGTCCTTCTCCAGAATCTGTGCCCCCTGCTAACACAGTCAAAGTACATGAGATGGAGTCTCACCATCATCCCTTCAAAGGAGCATTCTAGCTGTACTTCTTCCAGGACAGATTTGGTCATTTTTCTGGCAGTTCATAGTGAACTCAATATTTTTTGCAAATACTGTAACATTTCAAATGCATCCAGTTTTCTTTGATCTTCTTTGTTGTTGTGTTGTTAGGTGCCGTCCCGTTGGCTGTGACTCATAGCAACCCTGTGCACAGCAGATCGAAGCACTGCCTGGTCCTAGCCAGCCTCACAACCTTTACTATCCCTGAGCCCTCTGTTGCAGCCACTGTGTCAATCCATCTCTTTGAGGGACTTCACCTTTTCAGTGGACCCTCCACTTCACCAAGCATGATACCCTTTCTAGGGAATGGTCCCTTCTAACAACATGACCAAAGTAGGTGAGACAAAGTCTGGCTATTGTTGCTTCTAAGGAACAGTCTGGCTGCACTTCCTCCAGGACAGATGTGTTAGTTCTTCTGGCAGTCCATGGTACTTTCAGTATTCTTTGCCAGCAACACAACTCAAAAGCATCAACTCTCCTTTGGTCTTCCGTACTCAATACTAAAGAATGTCATCCCTCAATTGCACATCACCTTCCAGTTTCCCATCTACAATTGCATTCCTTTCACCTTTATAGACACAGACAGTTTTCACTTGTTAGATTTCATAAACCCACTGCAAGTTTGCCTTTTATCCAAATATTCCACTACCATTACTATCACAATGCCATCCATAACCACTTGAAAGATAAGTTGTCATGAACTGCAGGATGCCCACCCAATAATTGTAGACATTTATTATTTAGTCAAACCAGGAAACACTTAGAAGGATACCAACATATCTCAAGCTTAGTTAAGGGATAACAGCCTCTGCTAAGGCTGAGTACCCCACCTGCCACACCTGCTATTTCCATAAGAAATTCTAGCAAATAATTATCTCCAACATAGAACTAATAACATAGTTAGGTTGGGCCTTTGGGAGCATGGGCTACAGAGAAGATAGGAAGCCTGGAACATTCTCTGGCAGTGATAAACTGTGGTCACATCTGGTAATTATATTTCCTCCTAAGTGTCCTGGTATGTTATGATAGGATTCAGTAGTAATAAAACTCAAGTTAAGATATAGTATATTGTATGTATGAAAGCAAATTTTAAAAATTGTCAAAATTTCAAAGTTATACAGAAATATATTTGCAAATTTCTAGCAAATAGAAAAAGAAAAACTTTCCTAAAGTCTGCAAAAGATCCCAAAGGACAAGAGGAAGGAGATAAATTAGGATAACAGCAAATACTTATATAACATGCACTATTGACTTGGAATTACTGTAAAAACTTTACATATATTGACGATTTCTGAGAGGAAAAAAATTCTTGCTGTAGGCAAACTATTTTTTATACTCATTTTACAAACTGATACAGACAATTTAAGTGACTTCCTCACATCATAAATAATTTGTCTTTGTTCTTTGAACCAGATTCACATCTGGACAGTAAGACATCTTAAAGCTCTGCTCATTGACTTTCTTTTAAAGCAATCTTTACAGACCCCATGGTATTTCTTGAATCCATTCTTCCTTTGGGCAATGTTGGTGATTTTTTTTTTTTTTTCCTCATACCCTTTTCCTTTGATATCCATGATATTGCTCTCTGCTAATCCGTCTGCTTCCCTGGCCAGTCTTTCCCCAAATCTTGGCAGTCTTCTAATTTTGTGACACTATCTGAAGTGCCGATGTTCCTTTAGTTTTTTCCTTGGCCCCCTTCTCTTCTTACAATCTTCCTGGGGGTAATCATCACAGGAGAGTCTTAAGAAACCATGGCACAGGCTCCAGTGTCTCTTTCTCCTTCAGATCTAGGTACCGAATTGTTAAATGCATAGGAGCCTCAGGGTCTAACTGGCCCAAAGTGAATTCTTCTGTCATGCCCCCGCTTGTTCTTTCTTGGTCTCTATGTCAGTGGTTCTTAGCTGTCATCCAGTCATTCCCAACTCATGACGAGTCCTTGTACGATGTAGCAAAACCGCCTGGTCCTGTGCTAACTCCATGCTGGGTTGAGCATCGGATCGTTGTGATCCCTAGCGTTTCCACTGGCTGATTTTGGGAAACAGATCACCAGGCGTTTGTTGTTAGTTCATTTTAGTCTCCAAGCTCAGCTGGAAAAGCATCACAGCGGCACACAACCCTTCGCTGACAGACAAGAGGTGCCTGCGCGCGGTGACGGGCCTGGAATCCAACGCAGGTCTCCACGAGTCGATTCCCACGCATAGTGACCCTCACTGGGTTTCTGAGGTGGTGAATCTCTACGGAAGTAGATTGCCCAGTCTTCCTTCCACAGAGTGGCTGGTGGATTTGAACCGCCAAACTTCTGGTTAGCAGTCAAATGCCTCAGGCACTATGGCACCAGAGCTCCTGGCATCTCCAGAACGGAAGATGTGAATTCTACCACAGAACCACCACTAGCCTCTTATCTCAGTTATTAGACTTCCCTCCATATTCAGTTTCAAAAGCCACAAATATGATCATCATTCTGGAATCATCTTCTGTCTTTTTTCACTCATCTCTAAATCAAATTAGTCACAGTATGTATTTCACGTGCCCAAATTTATCACTAAAATCCCCACTATTAGTGGGGTAAATACACCCTCCAGTTAGCCACCAAAAAGTTTTGCAGAAATGCAAGTCTAATTAATTCAAAACCCATGCTTAAAATCCTTTATGAATATTTACAACATTCAGGGAGCATTAAAAATCTTGATCGTATATTACATGCACATCTCATCACTGCTATCTTGAACTCTATACTGAATCAAAAGGAAGCATGTCCATTTTTCCAAAAATAACATTTTTTTTTCTTTGAATTAAATGCTTTAGCAAACCTTGCCTCCGAGCTACTGCCTCACTATGACTTCTATTTCTTACCAAGCTCTTTTTTCCTTTAAAGATTATTTCAATATTAGTCTGTCAGGAAAAATTTCAACACAAATATGATCTTATTTAGAAACCTATATAGTATACTACCCAATACTTCTGCAGATTTTTAAAAATAACATTTAAGTTACTAAAAAAAAAAAAAAAAAAATGACAACTGTTTGTTTGGTTTCTCCATTGTTGTTGTTGTTGGATGCTGCCAAGTTATTTGCCAACGATAGCTGCCCTACACATACACATCCGAACAGACACTGCTCAGCTGTGCACCATCCTCACAATCATTGTTACGTTTCATCCCATCGTTGCAGCCATTGTGTCAATCCATCTCATTGAGCATCTTCTTGGCTGACCCTGTATTTACCAAGCATGATGGTCTTTTCCAAGGACTGGTCCCTCCTGACAACATGTCCAAAGTTCATGAGATAATGTCTCGCCGTCCTCACTGCTAAGGATATTCTAGCTGTACTTCTTCCAAGACAGATTTATTCGTTCTTCTGGCAGAGTAGGGTATATTCGATATTCTTCCCCAACACCACACTTCAAGGCATCAGCTCTTCTTCAGTGTTCCTCATCATTGTCCGGCTTTTGCATCCATATGAGGCAATTGAAAATAACAGCTTAGGCCAGGTACATCTTAGTTGGGTTTCTTTATTTCTTTTTTACAAAAAATCCAGAGACTATTTTACATTAGAACTCTACGAAAATAAATTAAGAAAATTCTTGAGGGTAAAGGAAAATTGAACCAGATCAAACCAAACTCTACAGAACAGAGTAAAGAGCACTGGAGGCAATAACATTTAGTAAACGGAAGAGGCTATTCAGCCCTTCTTCTACTTTTCTCTGTGTGTATGAGTGTGTGTGTGTGTGTGTGTGTGTGTGTGTGAAAATCTCTGCCTATTTAATGAAAATAATCATAATAATGTTTTATCTAGCAGCTCACTTTCCAAATACTTCTCTTATAAATCCATTTGTGCTCTTTTACTTATATACCATCTCATATAAAGAAGAATTAAACTCTTTCAACTATTTTTAACAATCTCTGCATTGGGTTTTAAAATTCTTTTTTTTAGTTTTATCCCCAATGTGCATATGCCGTATTCTGAACTAGATAGAATCCTTATTACTTCTATTACAGTGAAAAATATCATGTCCCTTTGCCAGACCTTAACCTTAGAGTAATGTGACAAAGCCCCACAGATTTTCTTTTTCCCCAATCTAAGTGACTGGACATCCCAAAGGTGAGAAATAAGGAAACAAATAAGGAGCTCTGGTAGCATAGTGGCTAAGGCACTTGACTGCTAACCAGAAGGCTGGTGGTTCAAATCCACCAGCCACTCCTCGGAAGGAAGGTTGGGCAATCCTACTTCCGTAGTGATACTGCCTCAGAAACCCAAGGAGGGGTCGCTATGAGTCAGGGCCGACTCGACGGCAAAGAACAACAACAACAATATATATATATATTGTGTGTGTGTTCCTTTATTAATAAAGTGGAAGGAGGCAGCTGTCTCCCTGTCCATTCTGTAAGGTTCTCCTCCTGACTCCAAACGTCTGATACATAAATTACATCTCTCCCGGAGTCCTATAGCCCTGTACATTTTCACTGAGAGATGTCTCCAGTTCCCTAATCTATTTCTTCATTGATAAGTTACCTGGAAAGATAACATTCCAGTTTCTCAGGCAAGTTGGAAAATTACTTTAGGAACCTAGTCTAAGTCATAACAATCCGGTCCTCTACTGTAGATAAGAGACATTTAATTACCCTTTTAAATCAGAGCAATTAACTACACAAATGGATACAGATCTAACTCTCAGGGGATTGGAGGAGTCTCTGGAGGTAGGGGCTCTTTCACAGCACTGAGGAATCCCTGGCGGTTTTCCTTCCCCATCTTCTGAAAGGATACGGTGTTATCAGGCATAATACTTATTACATGAAAAAAGCAATGAGTAATACCCACGGGTTAGGAATTTCTAAACAGAACGTACTAAAATTCATATAATATTTATAGATGCCCAGTTCATATCTATCTTATTTTTATTAATGGAGTAATTTGTAAAATTCACCCTGTGCAAATATATTAGCTTTGATTTTTATTTCATGCTTTCATATCCCATTTGCATAAATTATAAACCTTTTGCCAGAGAATTTTTGTTCCCTGTAAATACCGTTTATTTTGTAAGAGACTCATTCATTTGCAAGTCCCCCTTTACATTTTCCTTATATACTTTGAGTATTTACGAGGTTTTATAAGACAGATTGCATTTTAATATATTTACTAAATGATATTTTGGAAAGGTAATTTTTAGAATTCGTTTTCTCTCTCTCTCTCTCTTGTTCTTGCTTTAGTATTAAGGGTAAGAGCCAAAGTAATCCATAAAATGAACTATTATGATTAAAATTATACCCAGTACACTATCTGGCCATAATAGATAAAACAGAAAATCAATAACAAAATTGTGGGTAGAAAGTAGCAAAGTGTTTTCAAAATAAGCAACAAAAACTGAACTGAACTGAACTTTTAATGATTTACAGAGCTGCTTCTTTCTAAATTTTCTGATTAATGTTTGCTAATAAACTTGAAATATGCCCCCCCCCCCAGACTCTCTGGTCATTTCTTTTAATCATGCAGAATTTAAATCAGGGAGACACAGCAGAAGAGGACAAGCAGTTTCAAATGATCAGATTAAGGACTATATCTCTTAAAGAGCCTGAAGAATCCTAACCACAGGAAATCTCTCACAGGCTGTTTTTTCCTCCTTAATCTGTGCTTCTACTATGTGTCAAGAAATTGTCTCACTTTTTCCCAGAATGTTTATTCCCAATTTTGTGTTACTGTTCATCTTATATTAACCCTTTTTTTCAGACCTATCAACATATGGAATGACACACAGTTTAAAATAAAAACATTTCTACCAAGTTTTTTTTTTTTTTTTTATTTTAGGATGCTCTTACTAGAACAGATTCTCAACTATAGTGGTGTGTCTCAAACTATGTTAAATACTTAGGTGTTTTTTACAATATATCATGAACAGACCATTGTTATATAAATACAATATATTAATAGAAAAATGCACTGGAAAAAAGTCATACAAAATATCATGCTAAATTTTCATTGTTAGAGTCAAAAAAATGTTAATTAAATCTGTTCGTTAAATGGCTCCCAATGTTTCTGAAAGTTTCAACTTTGGCCCCTACCTTGTTGCTGGTCAGGAGCTCTGGTAGCGTTGTTTCTAAGGCACCTGACTGCTAACCAGAAGTCTGGTGGTTCAAACCCACCAGCTACTCCTTGGAAGAAGGTTGGGCAATCTACTTCCGTAGTGACACCGCCTCAGAAACCCAAGGAGGGGTCACTGTGAATTGGATCTGACTTGACTGCAGTGCGTTTGGTTTGGTTTGCTGCAGGTCAGCTACAGTCTGTGGACTAGAGCCTGCTCAGCCCTGCTTTGTGGAGAATTATTTTACCATTCACTAGTGTCGTTCCTAAGACATTTGACTACTAACCAGAAGGCTGGCAGTTCAAACCCACCAATCACTCCTTGAAAGGAAGACTGGGCAATCTAGTTCTGTAGAGATACCACCTTGAAAACCCAAGGAGGGGTCATTATGAGTTTGGTTTGGTGAGTCAGCTTCAGAATCTTCCTTCTGGTTTATTGAACCAAGATATTTGGAGACAACTCAAGAAGCTTCAGTTCTTTTAAATGATTTCCACCAAAAATTCATTCGTACACTGAAGCTAACCAACAAGGACAAGAAATCATGGCCTAGAGGAATGTTCAGATCACAGCCACTCTTAAACTTTTTTTCCACTGAACTATATATAAGTATTAATTAATCATTTTAGGGGTAGAAGTTATTGTTAGTAAATAATTTTAAATATATTGTAGTTGGAGAGAAATCAGAAGTTTATGAAATGGAAAAGAGACAGTACCTTCGAGAAGCAGCAACCTACAGAAATGATGGGTTGTTAGCATCTGTGAGGCGGAGCTTGAGTGTTGGTCTCCAAGTCTCCTAACTGATTAGATATTGCCTGCTCTGCATCTCAATTAACTCTTGTTTTCTGAACTAGTGATGAAACCTGTGAGAATATCCCAAATTGTCTAACATTCTAAGATCATTTCCTTCACTCAGCATCTGATCTTAAATGTTTGCACCTCAAAGGGATTCTTTCAGTTCCATCAAATAACACTGTTGACACATGACCCACTACACATCTGTTTTGGAGCAAACTATTCGGGAACTTTCTCCTGAGATATTTCAAAACATTTTATGATATGGCCACCATCCAAAGAAACAGTCTGACGATGTGAACTCCCTGCCTGATGCCATCTCAGAGTGCCAAGAGAACAGAGCATACCTGTAACATGTGCTTGGCATGTACTCAGAGAAACCAGGCCAAACAAGCTTGAGCTTGTGTGAAGCACAACACCCTCTGTGAAACAGTATTTCCTCCACTGCCTATTACTAAAACACCTTTCATTTGAAATGGTTGGAAATATTTCCCTTCCTTTCCATGGAATAAGTTTGCTGAGCTCTGGTCCATTGACTTGAATAGGCAGAATGCATCATGCATGTCCTTCGGGCTACAGGTTGGTTTGCTGCAAATGTGACAGGTTTTCATTAAGCAAAGTCTGCTTAATTCATGCTGTGCTAAATATAGGAGGTGGTGGCTGTTCAGTTTAGCCAATTAGGGGCCAGAGACATTTTGGAAAACACTGAAGGCCCAAAAGCTCTCATTAATTTTTATTTATAACAAAGATGGGGAAGGGAAGACCATGAAACACCCACCGCATCAATCCTGAAGATCCAAAATGCATTTGCATCATGCTGACTCATTGGTTTCTACACAGGCACAGTGGTTTTAAATTACTGTAACATTATAAGTGTATCCCAAGTTGAAGCCAAGTTTATGTGTACAGGTACTTTGGGCTTTATAAATTTTTATAGGTGATTTAATTAGTATACTTTGCCAAACATGTGTGTTCATAAAATATCAACCAGTATTAGTATTCAGTAGACATAGACATAACATATTTTTTCATTGGTTTGTTTTGTATTCAGTTATTTACTTTTTTTTTTTAATAAAGGTATGGGGAATATCAATTCTATATACAACCATGAGACAAATAAAAATGAAAAACACACAGTTCTTAGTTCCTGAAGAAGCTTAAAGTGCAGAGAGTTTAAAGGCAATCCTACGGTGAAAGAAATGTGTAAGAGACTATGCTTTCTACAGGAGTTTTTCAATAATGGCAATAATTGAGTTCTATATAATGTGAGAAAACCAAACCAAAAAAACAAACTCACTGCTGTTGAGTCGATTTCAACTCATGGCAACCCCTCCTTGAGTTTCCAAGGCAGTATCACTATGGAAGTAGATTGGCCCATCTTCTTTCCAAGGAGTGGCTGGTGGATTTGAACCACCAGTCTTCTGGTTATCAGTCAAATGTCTTTGGCACTCTGCCGCCAGAGCTCCTATAATGTCAGAAGGTAGGGCAAAATCACATGTAGATACGGTAAGATGTGGCTGACTGAGCACAGACATACTTTAGAAAGTAAAATGGATGGAAATGTGTCCCCCAAAATATGCACTGGAATCTTAACCCCTATACCTTGTGGATGTAATACTGGATTAAGAGTAGGGTATCCTTTGTTAAAGGAGCTCTGGTATCTCTGTGGTTAAAGCATTTGGTTGCTAACCGAAAGGTTCAGAGTTCGAACCCAAAAGCCACTCCAGGGGAGAAAGACAAGGCGGTCTGCTTCCACAAAGATTTACAACCTTGGGAATCCTATTGGACAGTTCTACTCTGACCTACTGGGTTGTGATGAGTTGGCATCAATTCCATGGAAGTGGTTTGGTTCTCTTTTTGTTTATTCTGTTATGTTAATGAGGCCACAAGAACATATTAGGCAGATCCTATACCTGCTCACCCCTGAGTTAAATGGAGTAGCATAGACACAGGGACAAGTAAGCACACAGGGGGAAGAGAGATGCTGTGAGGAGACTGTCAAGGAACCAAGAAAGCCTGGAAGAAACAAGTCTCTTCCCCAGACACTATAGAGAAAGAGCCTTCCTCACTGTGAGGAAAGAAAGTTCTGTTCTTTAAAAGCACACGCTCACGCCAGTTGTGTTCCTGCAGCACCTGGAAAGGAAGTCCAGAAGGAATCCATTTCCTGTTTCTGCTGTAGCTTTCAATGTGAAGGACGCTATATTCAAGTTGTGGTCCTGTTCTCTGTACTCTAACTACTTTCTCCCCAGGGCTGAAGGAATGACTTGGAAATCAGGGGGTTGGAGGATAAGAATTGAGTCTGGGCTGCTTAACCCTTCCCTGTCTTGCGTGACAACTGTCTAAAGAAAATAAATACACCTCTCCATTTCTCCACGAGAAGAATGTACCGAGCTAAACCACTGCACAGTATTTCCCAAGTTGCTTGTAACCAGCTGTCTCATTCATCCACTTTGCAATTATTCAGAACTCAGGCAGGGAAAGTTAGCTCTATCAGATTTCCAAAAACTGTCTCTCCATGTGTCTAACACACCCAGTTTTAATTCCTTGGCCCCATGTCCTTGATGTTGTTTGCCATTGAATGGATTCTGACACAAAACAACCGTGTAAGACAGAGCAGAAACTTGATGAGACCAGATTTCTAAATTGTCTCTTGCTCAGGCTCTGTGCCATGGGATGGAATAAGAGTGTTTTTATATCTCCCTTCTCACACAGGCACATACAGAGATTACCTCGGTCAGAGAGTGGAATGGGCAAGGGACGCCACCCTTACCACCTATAATGTCTTTCTCTCCTCCTCCTCTCACTGGGGAAGATGCAGCTATTCATTGTTACTCTCATTCTTTTGTCCAAGCACCACTATCACAATCCCTGTAAATTCTATATGCACCCATCCGTGTACAAATGTGAAGTCTTCCTTAGGACTAAATCGTTCTGACATAAGGCTTAAGAGAGCATTTTTGTTTTTATAGGCACAATCCCAATTTAAAAACTGACTCTGCTATTCAGATTATCATGGAAGAAGATGTCCCTTTAATAAATAATTTGGATTCATTTGACTTAAGATCATTGTAGTGTGGTCTTGCCCATGTATTTATATAGTACTTTTATGCATTGTAACTTCAAGATAACCTATAAAACTATGGAATATGATGGAAAAGCAAGCCACAAAGAAGTTAAGTAAATCATCCAAATTCACAAAAAAGTGGAACATTTTTTTACTTAAAAAGTTTCTGTTTGCAAATAGATTGGATTCTTCTGAGTGTTTCATATTATACTTCCTTTTTCCCAGGAGCTGTGTGGTCACTAAAAAGGAGCTCTGCTGGCACAGTAAGTAAGGCATTTGGTTGCTTACCAGAAGGGCAATGACTCAAACCTACCACTTGCTCTGTAGGCAAAAATGGTGCAATCTGCTTCCATAAAGATTTACCACCTTGGAAACCCTATGGGGTTGCTATGAGTCAGAATCAACTTGAGAGCAGTGGGTTTGTTTTTTTGTTTGGTGTGGTCACTAAAGTTTTGTGGGAGTAGCTGAAAGCCTGTAATACGTGTTTTAGCTTCTGATGAGCTGAATCCATTCATTTAGGAATTTTGTGTTTAGCATGCAGGCAGATTCAATGTAGTAGCTGAATAGACTTATAAACAAAATAATCTCACTTGTCTGCTATAGTTTACATTCTCATTGGGGAAGGCAAATAATCAGTAAAGGCAAATGTTAGTAGTTCCCATCAGGTATGAAGAACAATAAAGTAGAAAAGGGGGGATAAAGAATAACAGAACATGAGAAGGCAACCATTTTATGAGTGTCCAAGAGAACATCTCACTGATAAGGGAATAGCTGAGCAAAGGACGTGGATTGAAAATAATGGATTTTATGGTCGCAGGCCAAAAGGTAAGGAGCACAGGCATAGTTTTCAGCAAGTAACATAAGAAATAGCCCAGGGGTAAATTGTTGGAGAAAAGAGACAGAGTCTTTAAGCTTAAAAATCCACAATTGTCTGATTTAATTACATTATTTCTTTAAATTGTAATAAGCTTAGCCATGTAAAAATCATAGTCACATTCATTGTCAAAAAGAACTTCTATCCTGAAGTACTATGCTGTGAGTGATAGGATAATATCCATATATTTACAAGGAAGACCAGTTAATACTACTATTATTCAAATTTATGCACCAACCACTAAATCCAAACACGAGGAAATTGAAGATATTTTACAAACCTCTGCAGTCTGAAATTGCCATACATGTAATCAGATTGCATTGATAATTACTGTTGATTGGAATGCAAAAGTTGGAAACAAAAAAGCAGCATTGGTAGTTGAAAAATAAAGCCTTGGTGATAGAAATGACACCGGAAACCACATAATAGAATTTTGCAATACCAATGATTTATTCATTACAAATATTAAATTGTTAAAGAGCAAAGATGTTAAAGAGTACTTGAAGAATAAGGTGTGTCTGATGTAAACCATGGTATTTCCAGTCACCTCATATGAATGTAAAAGCTGAAAATTGAATAAGGAAGATCGAAGAACAATTGTTATATTTGAATTGTGATGTTGACCAAGAATGCAGAAAACACCATGGACTGCCAAAAGAACAAACAAATCTGGAAGAAGTACAGAGGGAATGCTCCTTAGAAGTAACAATGGCCAGACTTTATCTCATGCACTTTGGTCGTGTTGTCAGAAGGGACCATTCCCTGGAGAAGAATATCGTGCTTGGTAAAGTGGAGGGTCAGTGAAAAGGGGGAAGGCCCAAAAGGAGACAGATTGACACAGTGACTGTGATGATGTGCTCAAGCACAGCAAAGATTGTGGGGATGGCGCAGGACCGAGACTGTTTTGTTTTGTTGTACACAGGGTCACTATAGGAGCTCTGGGGGCATAGTGCCTAAGGCATTTGACTGCTAACCAGAAGGCTGGTGGTTCAAACCCCCCAGCCACTCCACAGAAGGAAGGTGGGTCAATCTACTTCCATAAAGATCTACCACCTTGGAAACTCAAAGGGGGTCAGGTCTCTATGAGTTGGAGCTGCCTTGATGGCACCTAAAAAGAAGTCATATTGGTAACTTCATTGTGAATACACATTCTAAATGTACTTTGACTTATTTTTACCCAGGTGAAAATGGTTCCTATCATAATTTATTTTATTTTATTTTGTTTTAATATGATGGACATGTACACAAGGAGGTGTCCTTCTCCCTCTCATCAAACAATGGGCAGGACACACAAAAAACTCCACATAAAGTTTCCTCAGGTAGCAATGACTGCCTTTATCATTGAATCTCCTCTCCTTTCATAGCTCATATCTAAAATGTATATTTAATAGGAAATGTTTATATTAATGAGACCATGCTAATTAAATTTTTTCATTCTATTTAGTTAGGGTTCTAATTTTTTAGTTTAATTGCCAGCCTCTTCATAGGAGTTTATTTTTAAAAAAATTATTCTTTTTGCAATAGCATGAGGAAGAGGAAGACTACAGAGGTACATGGTAGATACAGATAACAAAGATGAGCCCTTTTTCACAGACAGTACTACCTTTCAGTGATGGCAAACATTGACCTATGGGTGGACAGATGAGTATACAGGTTGCACAAACAGTTATGTCTAGGCAGAGGGGAGTGTGTCGATGATCATGTATAGGGTTGGCAGACAATATTTGTACAAGTGTATTGTATGTTCTTTGAGAATGTCCAGGTATGTACTAGAGCTGACAAGGGACAAGGTTGTGGTGGCTTCTTGTCCACAGCCAGCTACCCAGAGGGAGTGAGCTGTTGGACCGGTGAGCTCAAGAATTTGGTCCCAGGGAACATCGAGCTCAACTGACATAACATACTACACAAAAACATTATTTCACATCATACTTTGGTGAGTAGCAATGGGAGTCTCAAAAGCTTGCAAGCAGCCATCTAGGTGCAACATAGGTCTCTCCTCATCCAGAGCAAAGAATAATGAAGAAAACCAAAGGTGTATGGAAACAATTAGTCCAAGGGACTGGTAGATCATGTGATCCTCAGCCTATATGACCTTGAGACCAGAAGAACTAGATGGTGCCCGGCTACCACTATCAACCACTCAGAGGGGGATTTATGTAGGAGATTCTGGATAGAATGGGAGAACAATGTGGAACAGAACTCAAAATTATAAATAAAAAAAAAAAAAAAGAAAGAAAGACCAGGTGTGTTGATCTGATAGAGCCTGGTGAAACACCTGAGACTATGGCCCCTAGCTCCTCTTCAGGTCGGGCATTGTACCCACTCCTGTGGCTTCCAGCCTAATAAATGACAGGCATATGAGTTGAGCATTCACATCGGGTAGATAAACTCCTTGGTGAGATCAATCATGGGAGAACAAAGGGGAAGTATATGCACAAGGAGACTACTTGGGGAGCAGGAATACATGGGAGGGAAGGACACAGGGAAGAGGTGACTATGGGGAGGCAGTGGGAAGAGAGCTGTTACATTGTGAGAAATTACAGTCAATGTCATGAGACAAAATGTGTATGAACTGTTGTATGGAAACTGAATTTGCTCTGTAAACTTTCACCCAAATCACAATAAAAATTTCAAAAAAAAATTATTTGTTTTTGTTGTTGTTGAGAATATACACAGCAGAACATACAGCAATGCAACACTCTCTGCATACTATTCAGTGACATTGATTACATTCTTTGAGTTGGGCTGTAATTCTCACCCATTTTCCAAATTGTTCCTCTCTTATTAACATGAACTTGATGCACCCTAAGTTTCCTGTCTGCTCTTTCAAATTACTCTTGTCATTTTCATCTCATATAGATAGTTCTTAAAAGAGTTTTTAATTAAAATTTTTATGATGAGTCAATTTTAGTTGTGAAAGAATAATAAATATAGATCCAATTTACCTCTTAGATAGGCAAATGGAAATGTGATTTTGGAAAAACATGTATTACAGTGCACTGACTGTTACATGGTTTCTTTTGTATGATGCTTTGCCCAGTTAGATCTCATGGAAGAACTAGGGACAAGGTGTACAGAAATTAGCTGACACTACAACACACCTGGTCAACGTCAGGGATGTATCCTTTCTCCATACTTATTCAATCTATATGCTGAGCAAATAATCCGAGAAGCTGGACTGTATGAAGAAAAATGTGGTATCAGGATTGGAGGAAGAATCATTAAAAACCTGAGATATGCAGATGATACAACTTTGCTTGCTGAAAGTGAGGATGACTTAAGGCACCTACTGATGAAGGTTGAAGAATACAGTCTG
>NW_006921616.1:2023830-2027679 GCF_000298275.1 Orycteropus afer afer
GGGCAGTGTTTCGTTTTGCTGTGCATGGGGTCGCTATGAGTCGGAAACGACTCGGCGGCACTTAACAACAATAACAAAAAATAACATTAAAACATTCCCTTGTTATCCTTGCCGGACAAATTTGTTGCACATAATTAAATTATACTAGGCCACCATGAGTTGATTCCAAAAATTCTATGTGGTTCCAAGAACTCAGTAAGGACTTTTGGTTTGACTTAAGTTGGAAGAATTTAAAAGCATGAACAGTTACTCATGCTTTGTTCTTGGGTTTAGAGGAAAATGTGAAATGTGAACACAGAAAAGTATCATGAACAAAGGGACTTGCTGTTTCTTGGTAAGATAGCATTTCTAATGTCTATTTCTATAACCATCATATATTTATCTACAGATCCAAGAGTAATAGAGAAAAAAAATTGGTGTTTCAAGGTGTTCAAAATAATCCTGAATAATCAATGTTTTATGTATTTTTAAATTATTCTATCATATATTTCATTGATATACTCTCTACAAAATATTCAACTCACCAACCAGGAAAATGACCTTTTCACAGAGAGAAAAATAAAATCTAACTTCTTCAGTTTTAACACTATTGGATATTTATATTGAATGATTGAATACAAGTGGATGATGTACTATTTATTGCCAGTCATGGAGTCACATCTGCTGTATACTTTACCTTTCTTTATTGCAAAATATGATGTTGTTGGGTTATTATGTTCCATCAAGTCGGACCCAACTCATAGCGACTCCTCCTTGGGTTTCTGAGGCAGTATCACTATGGAAGTAGATTCCCCAGCCTTCCTTCCAAGGAGGGGCTGGTTGGTTTGAACCTCCAGCCTTCTGGTTAGCAGTCAAGTGCCTTAGATATTATGCTACCAGAGCTCTCAAAATATTATAGGCTTAAAAAAAAAAAAAAATGATCTTAGACTAGGGAAGTGCTATCTGCATTATTCCCCTCTCCCTTATTTATATTTCAAAATTAACTACAGAGGAAGTGACTGGGTAGGAAGGATGGCCTTTTCTCTTAATTTGAAAATGTGCTGCCTATGAAATAACATGCCTTCAAATGAAGTTTTTGTTTGAGAAGCCAATGTGCATATGAAATAGGTAGTAGTTCAAAGGCCAAAACCACACTCAGGACAGATGATGGTAAGAAGTGATTTCAAATTACTTAATATTGATATAAGCAGCTTGGAAAAATTAACAACATCCTTCAAAGGGTTTAAACTATACAGATAGTGTGGGACCTCTCTAATGGTACACAAGAATTTCCATAAATTTGTTCCTCCATAAAAGCAACAAAGACGTGGACAGAATTGTCAAAATCAACTTTTTCAGAACTCTGGAAATGAACCAAAGGCTTTTAACTATCCAAGGAGTGTTTTGACATGTCCCAAAGGTTTTGATGTGCTATGCTTTCATTTTTGATTCTCAATTTTTTTTAAATTTCACCTATGATCTGATATTTTTTATAATAAAATAAAGAAAAAGAACCATATGATCATATTAATTGATGCAGAAAACCATTCAAGAAAATTCAATACCCTTTCCAGATAAAAATACTCAGCATAATAGGAATTGTAGGGAAATGTTTAAAAGTAATTAAGGACATATATGGAAATCCAATAGCCAACATTATACTCTGTGGAGAAGGACTGAGAGTATTCCCTTTGAGAACAGGACTGAGACAAGTTTGCCCATTATCGCCACTCTTACTCAACGTTGTGCTTGAAGTCCTCGTCAGGGCAGAGAGACAACAAAGAGAAATAGAAGGTACCTAACCAGAAAGAAAGATATCAGACTATCTCTGCTTGCAGATGACATAATCCTATACATAAAGACATTAAATATTGCACACTAAAGTGATGAAATGAATAGAAGAGTTAATAACATTGAAGGGCACAAGATCAACACACAAAAAAATCATTTTGGTTCCTCTACACTAAACAAGACTACTCTGAAAAGAAACCAAGAAAACAATACCATTTATAATATCCCCAAAATTGATAAAATACCTAGAACTTAATCCAACCAGGGACATAAAATTGTTGTTGTTATTGTCAGGTGACATTGAGTTGGCTCCAAGTCATAGCAACAACAGAATGAAACACTGCCCACTCCTACACCATCCTCACAATCCTTGCTGTACCTAAGCCCACCATTGCAGCCACCAAGTCACTCCATCTCATTGAGGGACTTCCTCTTTTTTGCTGACCCTCTATCTTACCAAACATGATATCTTTTTCTAGGGAATAGTCCCTTCTAACATGGCCAAAGTAAGTGAGAAGAAATCTTGCCATTCTTGCTTCCAAGGAACATTCTGACTGCCCTTCTTTGAGGACAGATTGTTAGTTCTTCTGGAAGTCCATGGCACTTACAGTAATCTTCATGAATACCACAACTCAAAAGCATCAACTCTTCTTTGGTCTTTTTCTTCATTGCTTAAGTTTCACATGCATATGAAGCAATTGAAAATCCCATGGCTTGGGTTAGATGCACCTTAGTCTATAAAGAGACATCTTTGCTCTTCAGCAATTTAAGGAGGTCTTTTGCAGAAGATTTGCCCAGTGCAATACATCATCTAATTTCTTGACTGCTACTTTAATTGTGTTGACCGAGGAACCAAATAATATAAAATCTTTGACAACCTCAATCTTTTCTCCATTTATTGTGATTAAGAAAAGAAATCAAGAAAAAATACCATTTATAATAGCCCCAAAATTGATAAAATATCTAGGACTTAATCTAGCCAGGGACATAAAATTAGCTATTTTAAATATGTTCAAAACAAAAGGAAACCATTTCTAAACAGTTAAAGAAAAGTATGAAACTTATGATTGATCAGACAGAGAATATCAAAAAAGATATAGAAATTATTATTTTTAAAAAGAATAAAATAGAAATTATAGAGTTAAAAAGTAAAATGAGAAATTCACTAGAGGAGCTCAACAGCAGATTTGAGGGAGCAGAATAAATAATCATCAAACCTTAAGAAAGGCAACTGAGATTACTCAGTCTGAGAGACAGGAGAAAAAAGAAGAATCAAGAGAAATGGACATAATAGAAGCCCCGAGATGAGGAGGGAAAGGGAAAGTAACAGAATGTGTGTTTTGAGAAAGAAGTGGCCAAATATTCAACATGTGAGATGAAAAATTTTAATGTAAATGTTGAAGAAGCTCAATAACGTCTAGGTAGGGTAAACTTGAAGTGACCCATATCTAGCTACATCACAATCAAATTCTAAAAATACAAAGGAGAGCGGAAAGCACAAGGAGAGAAAGAATCCATTTCAAAAAATATTTTGTCCACAAAACAGCTTACTTCTCGTTAGAAGGAATAGGCCAAAAGGTGGAGACAACATATATAAAGTGCTGAACGGAAAATACTGTTAACCCAAAATCCTACATCCATCGTCCTTCAAAAAATGAAGGAAAAATGTAGCTATTATAACAACAACACAATGCAATACATTGCCATTGAGTTCAATCTGACTCATAGCGACCCCTCCTTGGGTTTCCGAGACAGTATCACTATGGAAGTAGATTGCCCAACCTTCCTTCTGAGGAGTGGTTGGTGAGTTTGAACTGTCAGCCTTCTGGTTAGCAGTGAAATGCCTTAGGAACTATGCCACCAGAGCTCCCTTGTTGTTGTTGTTGTTAAGTGCCGTCTAGTCATTTCTGACTCATAGTGACCCCATGAACAGCAGAACGAAACACTGCCCGATCCCGCACCAGCCCCACAATCCCTGCTATACTTGAGCTCATCATTGCAGCCACCGTATCAATCCATCTCGTTGAAGGCCTCCCCCTCTTTCGTCGACCCTCCACCCTACCAAGTATGACATCCTTC
>NW_006921616.1:2029399-2043268 GCF_000298275.1 Orycteropus afer afer
AGATGATCTCTAAATTCAGGAGGGATATATTCAAGATCATGCTTTGGCTCTCTTGGACTTGTTTTAATTGTCTTAACTTCAAGTTGAATTTGCATATGAGCAGTTGATGGTCTGTTCCACAATCAGCTCCCCTTACATAGATATTATAGAGCTCCCTTAGATAGATATTATAAGCTGAGCAAAAACTGAGATAATTTGTCAATAGCAGACCTGCTATGAGAAATTCAAAAGGGGAGTTCTTCAAGCTACAAGAAGAGAGTAGCCAATAACTTGATGCTATTCACTGAAAAATAAGCAGTAGTAAAGGTGACTACATACAAGAATAAACTATAAATAACAGTATAAAATAACTTGTTCTTACCCTGTCAGATTTAAAAGAAAACAGCAAAAATAATGATTATAATATTGTGCTGATGTAATAAAATGTATCAATATGTAATTGCATGACAGCAGTAGAACAAATGATGAGGGCAGGAATGAAGGAAGCAAAATTTCTGTATACTATTGAAATGATCTTGGTACTAACCTGAACTATCATCTGAATATTATAAATTAAGATATAATTTTACCCCTTAGAGCAATCACTAAGACAATAGCTCAGAAAAATATATTTACAAAGAAATAAATAGTACATTAGAAAACAATTTTTAAAAAGGCAGTAATAAAGAATAGAAGAACAAAAACATTATGAAATATATTTAAAACAAATAGTTAAATGGCAGACATAAACAATTCCTAATTCATCCCTCCCAAAGAAAACACTGCCAAGTCGATTCCAGCTCATAGTGAACCCCATTGGATTTCAGAGGGAGTAAATCTTTATGGAAGTGGATTGCTTAGTCTTGCTTCCATGGAGTGGCTAGTGGGTTTGAACCACCAACCATCTGGTTAGCAGTCAGATGCTTCAGGCACTGTGCTTCCAGAGTTCCTAATACCTTATTAGTGATTGCATTAAATATAAGTGGTTAATACATTCTAATTATAAGACTGAGACTGGCAGAAAAGATAAAACACAATATTGAATCAAAAGAGATAACCACATACTTTTCTGATAAAAAAATGTAAAGATGTTTCACAAAGAAAAAAATGAAATACACAACTTCAATAAAGGATAGTATATGAATGTTTTAGCTATAAAATATATTTCAATTATATATTCAGATATTTTATACTTAATTTTTTGATTTTCTCAACTCTAATTTTTTAAAATGAACATATTAGACAGTTTCATCTTAAATTACTATTTTACAGTACTGTTTTCTTGTTCAATATTTTTAAAAATGCTAATCAGACCAAAAAAAAAAAAAAAAGCCCTATATGCTTCCCTATCTAAAAATTTTAGCCAAAGGCAGATGCATATAAACCAAGCCATCGTTGGCTTGGAGATTTTAATACAAACTACGTCTACATATCATGTGAATAAGAGGTGTTATGTATTTAATAATTGCCATGTTCCACAGTAATTTGTTATATTATTAACCTATTATATTGTAACTCCTAGTTAGCATGCATACTTCAGTTGGGGTCTGGGCTCAGTTTCTGCTTCACCACTACTATATGAAGAGCTCTGGTGGCATAGTACCTAAGGCACTTGACTGCTAACCAGAAGGCTGACGGTTCAAACCCACCAACCACTCCTTGGAAGGAAGGTTGGGCAATCTACTTCCGTGGTGATACTGCCTCAGAAACCCAAGGAGGGGTCACTATGAGTTGAATATATCTTGGTAATTAATGTTGTTTGAAAGAATAAGTAAATGAAAGAAAACAATAAAGAATTATGCAATGAAAATCTGATCTCATTGCGAAGCACTGTTGATCTTGTTTATTCATTATGTTAACTCATGCCTAACGTACGGTATCCTTTCCTTGTAGACCTAGGGTTTGCTACTGTCTCAATGGTTATTTTGAGTGACTGTATTCCACCTAGAAGAAGCTCTAGTGTGACTTTTAGATTATTTCCTTAGTCTTATTTTCTTCACTATCCATTATTAATGGGTAATTAAAAAAAAAAAAAAATTGTTACAAGAGAACATAGAAAAAAGTAATCCTCCCTTCAATTTCCATGCCTTGCCATGCCACTCAGAGACAAACATTTCTGTATGACACTTGATGTTATGGGTATTTTTCCAATCTGACTTGTTACCTGTGTAAGTGCATTAATTGCAATTACAGTTAGAAAATGGGATACTTGATTTCACCTTCTTGTCATAGTCAGGTATTTTAATTTTGTTATTCCTTTGTATTTGTACTATACTAACCAGATTTCACCTTTCTTTCTCTTCCATTAATTTGAAAGTTATACCTTGAATGTTGATTTTTTAGCACTAATAGAAGTTATTTTGGTGTCTACGAAGAGTGTGTTTTCTCAAAATGGTACAGTTTTCTTTGGTCTAAACTAAGTAGCTAAGATAGCACATAATAGGGTGAAAATTGTTGTTCTTTGTCTTCCTAGAGAACAACATTCGGGTGCATGGTATTTCAACAGAATACTTTCAACATCCTATCACTAAAAGTTTGTGAAAGTTAGGGGAACCATCCCCATTTCTATCATAAGAGATTGATCGTAATCCAGGTGTTAAAGTCAGAATTACGCATCATTTTTGGTTGGAAGAGACTTTTTCTTCCTACACAGAGACGTACACTCTTTTTGCAAGTTGGCATTATTTGAACACATGCTTTAATTGCATCAAGTTGCATTCTGTCTCTGGGTGAATCTCTAATATCTGATTTATTCATGCCTGAAAACTTTGCCCCAACTCTCTAAACCAGGGCAAAGGTAAATTTACACACACCATTCTGTAGTCTATAATATCCTATTATATAAACTTAAAAACATATATTAAAGTATCAAAATATAAAATATAAGGGAAATACTTCAAATGCAAGAATTGAAAAAAAAAAAAAAAAAGATTCACAAAAACTGCTCCCTATAATATCAGTTTGCTCAGATGATTTAAGAGGTAGCGTGGCCAAGGCCATGTTGCTGACATCCTGCCATGTAGAATTCAACATTTCTCTTGTCAGTCTCAGCCTTCTTTGGAATTCTTTGTTCTTTTGTACAAAAGATGGATTAGGACAGCAGGACATGGATGCTGATGCATCAGGAACAGAGAAGTTTCCTTTGCCCTTAGCAACTGTACGGTTTTTCGTCTGCTGAAATGGAAGGCTTGGAAGTCAATGTGTGGTATTACTGTGCAGCTATAGCGTGTTAAAAACAGAATGCCTATAGACACCAAGAGTTTTGAATGGAACTGTTAAAGAACATGCCACATTTCACCACTGATCTATGTGTTTTCTATTAGTAACTCCTACTTTCTCAGTATTTTCCACTCACTAAAACTCAATTTTATACCTTGGAACAATTATCCAGCAATCTGACAATATATTCATGTTATTAGGGTTATGGTTTCTTTAAGAAATCTAAAAACATATATTTGAAGAGTCTCTTATATGGTTTCATAAGGAGCTCTGGTGGTGTAGAGGATAAGGCTTTGGATGCTTACCAGGTCAGTGGTTCAAGCCCACCAGCTGTGGTGAGGCAATCTTCTTCCATAAAGATTTATAGCCTTGGAAATCCAATGGGGGTCACTCTGAGTTGGAATAGATTTGATGGGTTTAGTTTGGTTTTTATGGTTTCTTACCCATTACTTCATTTGATCCTTGCCATGTCTATGTCAGGTAGACAAGGCACCGTGTCTAATGTTCGAATGCAATAATGCAAGTGAAGACATTTTAAAAAATCTGACACTTTGTTCCAAGTTTGTGTAGTTATATGGAAATTATAGCTATCAGAGGTTAAAAAATATTTCAACAAATTGTACAAAGAAAATGATAGCAAGGAGTATCTGAGTTACTCAAACTTATCTTTTTTGATTTCCAGCCCTTGATCTGTCCATATACAGAGAACAAATAATGCAAGGTCTAGATTCCAATTGTGCAAAATCTGAAATAGGCAAATGATGCATCCATCTTTTCATATCCTTAGTACTATACTCAATGAAAGACAATGTTTAGGAAAACAATACTATTCTTATACCTTGCTAAGAATCTAATTAAAGTGCTAGTCTCCTGAGGTTACTTGAATCGTACTTCATGTCTATTTTACCAATAGAATATTTCATCACCTCTGATAAAATAAATTCTGTTACACAAATAAATGGACACTTAATGAGGTGTTCTCTTGGAAGTTCCAGCTCTTGGCAATGTTGAAGATGAAGCTGGTGGTAGCACACGGTATGATGGGAATATGATTCTTCTTACTCAGACTCAAGGTGGTAGCGGGTAAAACTAAGGTACCCCTAACTGCACATTCTCATAAGATCCTGGCTAAAGCATATGGGAGACTCAAGTTTTTTTTCTACAGCCTATTTCTGCAAAGACTTTACCTGGACATATCCACATTTTTGAGCCCTGGGACACAGTGGTAAAGTGCTCAGTTGCTAAGCTAAAGGTCGTCAGTTTGAAACGGGGAAAAAGCTGCGGCAGTCTGCTTCCGTAAAGATTAAACCCACTACCATCACATTGATGCTGACTCATAGCAATCCTACAGGACAAAGTAGAACTGCTCCCTAGGGTTTCCAAGCCTATAAATCTTTACAGAAGTAGTCTGTCTCCTCTTTCTTCCATGGGGTGGCTGGTGGATTCAAACTGCTGTCTTTTGGGTTAGCAGCCAAATGCCTTAACCAATGCACAACCAGAACTCCTCCTTGGAAGCCCTATGAAGCAGTTCTACTGTGTCCTGCATTCGTCTTTCTTTGACTTGATAGAAGCTGAATCTACACATTGAAAGTCTGAGCAAATCTGAATACATAGTGCTATATATGACAGGATATAATTTAAAATAATTTTTGTTTCCTTAATATCTACATAACCTAACATTTTAACTAGATACTTTCTGATCTGCATTTCCAGATATCTACTTAATAACTAGTCCTCTCTAATGTGCCATCGTGCCTGAAATAAACAAATATAAAATTGAGTTAAAAGGAAAAATATTTGCCTTCCCTAGTGCTCTCCTTTCCCTTACCTCAAGAATGGTTTTACAGTTTTATTCTGCGCTTTTGTGGAAAAGTAAATGTTTTTGTTGTTGCTTCTTACCTGTCTTGGACTGAGTATGCCAGAAGCAGATCTTGGGACAAGGATCTGTATTAATGCAGTTCAGGCAAGAGTAACAGATGTATTCTGAAAAACTGAGGATGAAGAAAGGGATGGAAGCTAACAAGGGGTGAAGTATAAAGCAAAATACAGTAGGGAGTAAAGGGTGCATGCTTTTCTGGAGCTCTAGAGAAAGAAGGGGCTACATCTTAGGCTCAGGTGCAAGGCAACAATTATTTATATTTCTGTCCCTGTCAGGCACTAGTCACCAGAAGGTCACCTTAAGGCGAATGTAAATTACCAGGCAATCTGTCTATCCAACTGGGCCAGGAAATCAGGTTTCCACAGTTGACAAGAGGCCCCTGAAAGAGTCACAGGAGCTGGCTGTGGGGGGTTGGTGTGACAGTATACAAGGGGACGTGGGAAGAGCACTGGGAGCATCTACTCTGGACTCTGTTCAAAACTCTTCAAGTCATTCTCATGGTCACTTTTTGAAGTCCTCATGTTCAGTAACCACTGAGTGATTTTAATATCATCTCTTCTAATTATACTCAACTGCCATAACTTCTTCCTTCTCCTCAATATTATCTTAATTCAGGCCCTTCTTTAATCTGCCTGAAAATAACAACTAAACCCACTACTGTCGAGTTGATTGTAACTCACAGTGACCCTAGAGGACAGAGTCAAACTGCCCAAAAGAGTTTCAAAGGCTGTCAGTTTTCACAGAAGCAAAGCCCAAGCCAAACCCAGTGCCACTGAGTTGATTCCAACTCATAGTGACCCTGTAGGACAGAGTAGAGCTTCCCCCATGGGATTTTCATGTCTGTAAATCTTTACAGAAGAACACTGCCTCATCTTTCTCCCAATGGATGAGTCGGTGGGCTCGAAGCACCTACCTTTTGGTTGGCAGTGAAATGCTTTAACCACTGTGTCCAGACCTTGCCCTCCTCTGCTTATACACCATAAACTCCTACACTAGCCTATAGGCTATCTCCCTCCTGTACATTCTCCATACTGCTGCCAGTTTTTCATTTCCCAGCCACAAATCTAACCAAACTAACTGTGTGTTTAAAGTTATCACTCTCTCCGCATCACCAGTGGGGTTCTGTTGACCCACTTTCCTACCTAGAAAGGCTTCAATGTCTCCCACAATCTACCACCTTCATCAGAGGTTTCTTTTCCATACTTCCCAGACTACGTGTCACTATGAGTCAATGTTTCCCATGCTGTTCCGAGTCTTCATGTTTTGCACCTTGTCTCCCTCCTTCCAGTGGCCTCCTCTCATCTTAGCTGATTTTTGCACACTTCAGTTATTAATCAGGAGTCTGTTGAGGAAACACCATTGTGACCACCACTCTGACCACACCCTTCCTCTGCACTCCATGCCCTCCAAGGCTAATCACTCAGTGATTATTTTTATTTTCATTTTATAAACACTTCTATTTCTGCACTTAATATGATTTGAAAGAAACGGTCCTTAATGAGAAACATTTTCCCCTCTGCTGGGCACTGGCCGATGTCTGTAGGAAATGGTGGTTGCCGCAAGCTGCAAGAGAGAAGAAATACTGGTATCTAGTGGGTAGAGGCCAGAGGTGCTGATGGAAATCCTACAATGTACACAACAGACCCCACCCAGTGTCCAACTCCAAATGCCAACAGTGCTCAGGGTGAGAGACCCTACACCAAAATAGCACTATTGATTCATGCGTGTCTCCACATCACTTTCTAGGCTGCTTTAGGAGATGGCCATGTCTCGCTCACCTATGTGAGCCTAATAGCTAACATACTTCCAGGAACATGGTCACCATGTATAAAAGAGCTTAATGTCATTGCAGGAACCCTAGTGGTACAGTACTTAAGCACTCAGTTGCTAACCAAATTGTCCATGCTTTGAGCTTACCAGCTGTTCCACAGAAGAAGAATGTGACAGTCTACTTCTGTAAAGAAACTCTATGGTGTCGGAAACCCCATGGGGAAGTTCTATTCTGCTGTATAGGGCCACTATGAGTTAGAATAAACTTGATGCAATGGGTTTGATTTGTTTTTGGTTTGAGCATCGTTGTTGATATGAAAAGCAGCATAAATAAGATAAGTACAGCAGTGGACGAATATATACTAAGATATCCAACCCTAAGTTGTTAATTTGGACAAATTCAAAACCTAAATGCTAATTACAGTATTGTGTCTTATATTTGGTTGATTTATTTATAAACTACACTCAGTTCTCACTTATTCACATTATTAGTTTCCAAAGACCAGATCATTCTGTGAAAATTGAAGATTTTATTCTTGTTTTCAGACAGTCCATTGGTCTGATTTTTTTTTTCTTTTTATTTAGAAAATATGATCATAAAAATAATAACAGCTAAGATTTCTTGATGTGCTCATCACCATGACAGGTCCAGTTATGGCTTATTCTTCTGTGGAGAAGGATGCTTGGAAGAGACAGAGCTGGGTAAAGCTGGGCTGTGTGACTTGAGGCCCATGGCTAAACTATTTCACTTCTTCCTGTGGTGGTCCAGATCATCATTCCCACCCCTGCCAGCCCTGTGTTCATGATCTTGGAGACTGTTCTGCACCCCAGGTATAGCATGTCACCAAAGTGCCGGACTTCCTGTGAGGTCACTTGGAGCCTTGCCATACATCCAGCACCATGGTGGTAAAGACTTCAATCCCAGATCAGCTCATTTTGGGCTCACTCACACTTCTTCCAAGTACCCTCTCTGCTGCTTCATTCTTTCCTCCTTTCTTACTCCACAGCAATTGTGAGCTGAATAGTCTCAGGGTGCATAGGAGCTGGGAAACCAGGACAGGCACCCACTGGTTTTGTGCTGCCTGTGTGCCCACCCAACTGTGGCTGCTGGAAGCAGCACCCTCACCATCAGAGGGCTTGGGGCAGCACAGTCCATCTTCCGGGAAGCCATTTGGAGAGCCTCCGCAAGGGAAGGGACACTCTGCAGCTGTTGCTACTATGCCTGCCACCTTGTTAATGAGCAAAGAACTAGGATAGTGGAGTTTTTACTATTGTCATAAATGTGAAGTGTCACAAAATGAGATAGTCAATAAATGAGGAGTAGATGTATGTCTCCCTTAGAGCAACATTTGTATTAAGGCTCTAGAAATGCATGTATATTTGTAATTCCTATTGACATTAAGTTAAACAGAATTTAGGAGGTCACCTACATTTGTGGCCTCTTTTTGGCAAATGTGGAAGCCCAGGTGGCAGTGAAGTAGGCACCTCCCCTCATAGGATGGCTGTCCTGCTAGTTGGAGTCCAAGGCACCTGTGACTTTCATCACATGGCTTCCACAAGCAAACACAAATGAGTTCCAAAAATACATCCTCCGTACACATGTTCCATCTTCAAAGAGAAAATGAATAAATTTGCAAATTTAGTAAAGGGGCTACTACAGAAGTTCTATAACACTTTTCCTTGGCATTTCCTAAGTTTAAGGTAAACCTATGTACAGGATTCAGGAAGTTACAAACTTTACAGTGGAACTATCCATTGACTCAAACTATTCAGAGATTCAAAATACAGAGATCCAACTTACAAAACAGGAAAACTGGCTACAGTTCTTATTTTACAAGAGCAATGCAAGATTGGAACCCAACCACAGGGTATGAGTATATGTGTTGAGAACATACACACACACACACATATACCATATATATATGATTATTTTATATAAATATAAATTTTCCAAGATAATATATTCTATGTCATATCAGAGAAATCAAAGGTTACAAGCTAAATGTTTAATAGTCATTTTAAGAATCAATTTACCCAACAACTTTAACTCCTTAATTCTCTCCACTGTGAGAAAAGAAGGAATGTAGCATTGAACCAGTTCTCATTCCTTTTTTTTTTCCTTAGCATGAGAACAATCACACCCTAGTCATTACTACCCTGCATTCAAATTTGAAACCCTACAAAGTTAGGGCTCCTCTCATAATTAGGGGAAGAGCTTTCCCTCTTTCTCCCAGCTTGACAGAACTGGAGTGCCATGGATGGCAGCAAACACAATTACTACAGATATCAGAGGAAAATTGTGCAACATGCTTGGCCCTTAATTACGTTAATATTAAAATTTTGTCCTTATGAAAGTCTCAGGTGGTATAGTCAAAATTTATATTAAAATGCAAATAGGAAGTTAAATAATTCAGGTTATTTAAATAATGTGTATTCTCTTTTTTCATACCTGCTTTAATATAGATTATAAAGACAAAAATAATTAATCCCAAGAAATGATGGGACTTGGTATTAAAATGTACTCAACTCAGATGTGAATCATCACTTTCTCCATCTCTCAATACAGGACCACTTCATCATTTTTTTTTTTTTTTCTCTCCATGAAAAAGTCTTCTTGTGTAAATAACCAGCTAGAATCAAATTTTACATTTGAAAATTCACACAAATTATGAAGGTACGCAAACAAACTATGGCAGAGCATACATATTTTCCAAAATAAGAAAGCATGTAGCAGGAAGTGTGTGTATGTATCTCATATTAATGCAATAGCATGAATTTCCTCACATGCAATAAACATCTAATCAACTCCTGTTTGATTTATAAGGATGGGCACAAAATTGTGGTATATAAAGTATGTTGTTGTTTATACCAGTGGAATGTTTACTTTCCCTATTAATGACAATAAAGGAATTTTGCTTAAAGAGAAGTGGCTGAAATTTTTTATTTTATAATACTTTTAGTATATGTAAAAGGAATCCTAATGGTGGAATGGTTAAGCACTGGGCTGCTAATTGATAGATTGGTGGTTTGAAACCACCCAGCAGCTATGTAGGAGAAAAATGTAGAGATTGGCTCTCAAAAGTTTAGAGCCAAGACATGTATATGGGGCATTTCTACTCTGCCATGTGGGGTCATTATGAGTCATGTATGACACCATAGCATCTAAAAATAAGAATATGTATAAAGTAGTCATGTCTTCATAAAGGTTCATTTTACATATAACAGAAAACACATTTTCTTTCTTACTATATATTATGAATTAGATATTTTCTAAAGAAATTTCTATCTTACAAAAAAGAACTATGGGAGGCTTACTGGTCTTATAGAGACTAGAGGAACTCCTAAGACTTTAGCCTTTGGTCACCCTTCAACTCTGGTACTGTACTCATCCCTGTGGCTCAACATTCAGACAAACAAAAAACAGGTCTGTAAGGTAAACAACAACACTAGGGAGGTAAGCACTCACTAGAATACTCAACCAAATTATTACAAAACCAGAGTTAGCTTAGAGAGAAAGTGCAGAAAGCAGTAAGGGATAGGAAAGCATGAATTAGATGGATAAAAATTTCTCAATCAGAGAGAAATGGGCTTGCATATAGGCTAAACTACTCACAAGTTTTAATTGAGCATGGACAAGTGATCAATATCTCTAAGTCTGAGCATTCACATTTATAAAAAACAGAAGAAGGGGGAAGAGTGCTGTTATATTATGGGAATTGCAATCAATGTCACAAGACAAAGTGTGCATGAATTATTGAATAGAAAACAAATTTTAGTCTATAAACTTTCACTCAAATTATTTAAAAAATTACATCTATAAATAATATCAGTGTATATAAATATATATTTATATGTATAAGTATATATATATAATATACAATATTATATATATAATATATATATATATCTTCACACACACACACACGTTAGTGTACAACTCAAAATGGGAAGAAAGAGCTGTAAGCATCCATTAATAATCAGAATGTGGAACATATGAGGTATGAATCTAGGAAAATTGGAAGTTCTCCGAAATGAAAGGGAACACAAAAAGATTGATAGCCTAGGCATTAGTGAGCTGCAATGAACTGATATTGGCCATTTTGAATGAGATGATCATATGGCCTACTATGCATGAAATGACAAACTGAAGAGGAATGGTGTTGTATTCATCACAAAAAGAATGTTTCAAGATCTATCTGAAATACACTGCTGTCATAATATGACAAAAATAATATGATAACATCCGTATTCTTACAAGGAAGACTAGTTAATACTACTATCATTCAAATTTGTACATCAACCACTAGAGTCAAAGATGAAGAAATTTGAAGATTTTTACCAACTTCTGCAGTCTGAAATTAACCAAACATAAAATCAAGATGTATATTAATTATTACTGGTAATTAGAATGTAAAAGTTGGAAACAAAGAAGGATTATCAATAGTTGGAAAATATGACCTTGGTGATAGAAATGACACCTAAGATCACATGACAGATTTTTGTAAGACCAATGACTTATTCATTGAAATTACTTTTTTCAACAACATAAACAGGACCTATACACATGGACCTATCAGATGTATTACACAGGAATCAGTTCAACTACATCTGCAGAAGAGGTGATGGAAAACCTTAATATCTTCAGTCAAAACAAGGCCTGAAACTGATTGTGGAACAGATCATTAACTCTCATATGCAAGTTCAAATGGAAACAGAAGAAAGTTAAAACAAGTCCACAAGAGCCAGAATATGACCTTGATTATATCCACCTGAATTTAGAGGCCATGTAAAGAATAGATTTGATGAACACCAGTGACCAAAAAAAAAGCCAGGAACACAGACAGAGGAGCAGTCAGCCACAGGGATCCAGGTGAGGAAAGGGAACCCAGGCGTGCCCAAAGCAGCAGGGTGGGAGAGCAGGAGAAAGGGGATTAAAAGGCCCAGGAACCTGGACAGAGGATCAGTCAGCCATAGGGACCCAGGTAAGGGTGGTAAAAGAGGTTTTCAACAGGGAGACAAACTTGTCTGTCAGTTCGTCCTACCGTGATGATGTGTTGAGATGAGTTTTGAGGCTGAGCCACTGGTGTTTCAAACCCAGAAGTATGCACATGGTGCACAGGTATCAGCCCAATTTACAGACTGAGACAGACTAGGAAGAAGGAAGAGGCCATCCACTTCTCAAGAATTGGCCAGGGAAAACCTTATGAATAGCCAAGAAACACTGTTTGATACATTACCATGCAACTTGATGAATAGTATGGTTAGGTCAAAAGGCTTTCAAAATAGGACTGGGAAAGAATTGCATCATCTGAGTAAACCAAGCCTTACTCATATTGATAAGGTAAAGCTTTTGAGACCTCCATTTGCTAATGTGGCACCACTCAAATTGAAGAGAAACAGCTGCAGACATCCATTAATCTTTGGAATATGGAATGTATGAAGTATGAATCTAGGAAAATTGGAAGTTGCCAACAATGAAATGGAATGCATAAAGATTGATATCCTTGGCATTATTGAACTGAAATGGACTGGTTTGGGCCATTTTGAATCAGACAACCATGTGATCTACTATGCCGGGAATGAGAGTTTGAAGAGGAATGGAGTGGCATTCATCATCACAAAGGATGTTTCAAGATCTATCCTGAAGTACAATGCTGTCAGTGATAGGATAATATCCATACACCTACAAGGAAGACCCGTTAATATGACTGTTATTCAAATTTATGCCCCAACCACCAAAGCCACAGATGAGGAAATTGAAGAATTTTATCAGCCTCTACAGTCTGAAATTGACCAAACGTGCAATCAGGATGTGTTAATTATCACTGGTGACTGGAATGCAAAAGTTGGAAACAAAGAAGAATCACTGGTAGTTGGAAAATTTGGCCTTGGTGACAGAAATAATGCTGGAAATAGCATGGTAGAATTTTGCAAGACCAGTGACTTGTTCATAGCAAACACTTTGTTTCAACAACACAAATGGTGGCTCTACACATGGACTTCACCAGATGGAACACAAAGGAATCAGATTGACTATATCTGTGGCAAGAGACTCTGGAAAAGCTCAATATCTTCAGCCAAAACCAGGCCAGGAGCTGATTGTGGAACAGAGTATCAACTGTTCATATGCAAGTTCAACATGAAGTTAAAGACAATTAAAACAAGTCCAAGAGAGCCAAAATATGATCTAGAACATATCTCTCCTGAATTTAGAGATCATCTAAAGAATAGATTTGATGCATTGAAAACCAATGACGGAAAACCAGAAGAATTGTGGGAGGATATCAAGAACATTATCCATGAAGAAAGCAAGAGATCACTAAAAAGATGAGTAAAAAGAAGACCAAAATGGATGACAGAAGAGACTCTGAAACTTGCCCTTGAGTGGAGAGTAGCTACAGCAAATGGAAGAAATGACAAGATAAAAGAGCTGAACAGAAAATTTCAAAGAGCAGCTTGAGCAGACAAAACCAATTACTATAATGAAATGTGCAAAGACCTGGAGTTTGAAAACCAAAGGGAAGAATATGCTCAGCATTTCTCAAGCTGAAAGAATTGAAGAAACAATGTAAGCCTCGAGTTGCAATATGGAGATATTCTACGGGCGAAATGGTAATGAAGGAGGAAGTCAAAGCTGCAATGAAAGAATTGGTGAAGAACAAGGCTCCAGGAATTGACGGAATAACCATTGAGATATTTCAACAAACGGATGCCCCATTGGAAGCACTCACTCGGTTATGCCAAGAGATTTGGAAGACAGCCACCTGGCCAACTGACTGAAAGAGATCCATATTTGTACCCATTCCAAAGAAAGGTAATTCCATAGAATGTGCAAATTATAGAACAATATCATTAATATCGCACACAGGTAAGATCTTACTTAAGATAATTCAAAAACGGTTGCAGCAATATATTGACAGAGAACTTCCAAAGGTGCAAGCTGGATTCAGAAGAGGATGTGGAACAAGGGATATCATAGCTGTCGTCAGATGGATCTTGGCTCAAGGCAAAGAATACCAGAA
>NW_006921616.1:2043833-2052124 GCF_000298275.1 Orycteropus afer afer
GTATGCATGTGAGAGCTGGACAATGAATAAGGAAGTCCGAAGAAGAGTTGATGCTTTTGAGTTGTGGTGCTGGCAAAGAATGCTGAAAGTACCGTGGACTTCTAAAAGAACTAACAGATCTGTCCTGGAGGAAGTGCACCCAAAATGCTCCTTGGAAGCGAGAATGGTCAGACTCCGTCTCACCTATTTTGGTCATGTTGTAAGAAGGGACCATTCCCTGGAGAAGGATGTCATGCTTGGTAGGGTGAAGGGTCAACGGAAGAGGGGAAGCCTTCAACGAGATGGATTGACATGGTAGCTGCGATGATGGGCTCAAGTATAGCAGTGATCATGGAGCTGGCATGGGATTGTGAAGTGTTTCATTCTGCTGTGCATGGGGCCACTATGAGTCGGGAACGACTCAATGGCACCTAATAACAACAGTGACCAAAGCCCAGACTAGTTGTGGGATGACATCAAGAACACCATACAGGAAAAAATAAAATGGTCATTTAAAAATAAAAGCAAAGGAAGAGAAGATCAAAATGGATGTCAGAAGAGACTCTGAAACTTAATCTTGAATGGAAAACAGCTAAAGCAAATAAAGAAATTAAGAAATAAGAGTTGAACAGAAGATTTTAATGGACAACTTGAGAAGACTAAGCAAAATATCATGATGAAATGTGTAAAGACTATTGGAAACCAAAAGGAAGAACATGTTAAGCATTTCTCAACCTGATAGAATAAAAAATTAAAACCACAAGTTGCAATATTGAAGGAGTCTATGAACAAAATAATTAATGAGGCAGGAAGCATCAAGGGAAGAAGCAAAGAATACAGAATCACTGTACCAAAAAGAATTGATCAATGTTCAAATATTTCAAGAGGTAGCATATAATCAATAACCAATGGTGTTGAAGGAACCAATGCGGTGAAGGCATTGGTGAAAAACACCAGCTCAAGGAATTGATGAAATATCCATTGAGATTTTTCAACAAATGGATGCAGTACTGGTGGTGCTTACTTGCTTATACCAAGAAATTTGGAAGATTACACATGAACAACTGACTGGAAGAGGTTGGTATTTGTGCCCACTGCAAAAAAAAAAAAGTGATCCAATAGAATGTGGAAATTATTGAATTATGTCATTAATATCACATTCAAGTAATATTGTGCAGAAGATAATTCAAAAAACAGTTGCAGCAATATATTGACAGGGAACTTCTAGGAATTCAAACTGGTTTCAGAAGAGAATGTAGAGTACAGAATATCATTGCTGATGATCTTGGGGGAAAGCAAAGAATACCAACAAGTTGTTTACCTGTCTTCTATTGACTATGCAAAGGTATTTGACTATGTGGATCATAATACATTATGGCTAACATTGCAAAGAATGAGAATTCCAGAACATTTAATTGTGTTCATGAGGAACCTGTACATAGAACAAGAGGCTGTTGTTTGAAGAGAACAAGGGGATACTAAATAGTTTAAAATCAGGAAGGGTGTGCTGAGCAAATCAGCCAAAATGTTGGACTATATGAAGAACAAAGCATCAAGATTGGAGGAAGACTCATCAACAATCTGCGATATGCAACTGACCCGACATTGCTTACTGAAAGTGAGGACAACTTGAAGCATTTACTGAGGAGTATCAAAGGTCACAGTTTTTGTTATGAATTACACCTGAACATAAAGAAAATTAAAAATCTCACAGCTGGACCTATAAGCAACATCATGATAAATCGAGACTAGATTGACATTGTCAGAGATTCCGTTGTACTTGGATCAACAATCAACAGCCATGGAAGCATAAGTAAGAAATCAATGTATTGCACTAGGCAAATGTACTGCAAAAGTGTTAAGAAGAGAAGTTGTCAGTTTGAATACTAAGGTGAGTCTACCACAAGCTGGTGTTTTCAATCACCTCATATGCATGTGAAAGGTGGACAATAAATAAGGAAGACCAAAGAGTTTATGCCTTTGAATTGTGTTGGCAAAGAATACTTAAAATACTGTGGACTTACAGAAGAAAGAACAAATCTGTCTTGGAAGAAGTACAAGCTGAAATGCTCCTTGGAAGTGAGAATGGCCGGACTTTGTCTCACCTACTTTGGTCATGCTGTCAGTAGATACCATTTCCTAGATAAGCGTATCATGTTGGGTAAAGTAGAGGGTCAGCAAAAAGGGGAAGACCCTTAACAAGATGGATTCACACAGTAGTTGCAATGATGAGCTCAAGTGTAGCAAAGAACGTGAGGATGGCATAGGACTCAGCAGTGTTTTGTTCTGTTGTACGTAGGGTCATGATGTATCACAGGTGACTTGATGGCACCTAACACGGAGTTGTTCTTCACTTCTGACACTGGGAGAACATTGGTTGCATCCTAGATGGCTGCTTGAAAGCTTTTAAGACCCCAGTTGCTACTCACCAATGTAGGATGTGGAGCAAAGCTTTTATGTATTTTGCTGTGCCCATTGAGTCTGGTCTACCCCAGTACTATGGATCTATTGGATCTCTCTCCCATAGTGTTGGGATGTCTGTGAGGCATTACTCTGTATCTGTGTTCTACTGTTTCTGTAACAAAACAATAGAAAATACCTGCAGTCCTTAAAGAATATTTCTTTATTTGGTGAAACCCTTTTCCTGAGTTTTACAATACTGATCTCGTACAATATTTGTCCTCTTGTGATTGACTAACTTCACTCAGCATAATGAGCTCTGAGTTCATTCATGTTTGAGATGTTTTGCAGATTCATCATTGGTCTTTAGCATTGGGCATATATACAATAGTATTTTGATCCATTCCTCCCTTGATGGGCAACTAGGTTGTTTCCATCTTTTTACAATTATGAGTAATGTTTCAAGGAACATGGGTGTGCATTCATCTGCTTCTGTCATGGCTCTCATTTTTCTAGGATATATACCTAGGAGTGGGATTTCTAGATCACATGGTATTTCAATTTCCAGCTTTTCAAGGCAGTGCCATACCATTTTCCATAGTGCTTGCACCATTTTACAGTTCCACCAGCAATGCATAAGTGTTCTAATCTCTCGAGACTTTTGCCAACATTGGTTTGTCTTCTGTTTTCTTTGAACTTAACTAGTAGGGCATGGGAGCTTTGGTAGCCCAGTGCCTAAGGCACTTGACTGCTAACCAGAAGACTGGCGGTTCAAACCCACCAGCCACTCCTCGGAAGGAAGATGGGGCAATCTACTTCTGTAGTGATACTACCTCGGAAACCCAGGGAGGGGTCGCTATGAGTCAGGTCCAACTTGATGGCACACAACAACAACAATAACAACAACAGCAAGTAGGGCTGGGGAGAGATGTTGTCTTACTATTGCTTTGATTTATGTTTCTTGAATGGGTAAAGCTTGCAAGTGTTTCTTCATGAGTTTTTAGCTGCCTGAATGTCTTCTTTAGTGAAGTGTCTGTTCACATTCTCTGCCCATTTAATCGAGGTTTTTTTTTTTTTTTTTTTTTTTAATTTTCCAGGATTTATGGCTACAGCAAATACAGCAAAAATTATTTAATAAATTGCAGGAAAAGTGAGCTGACCGTCTTTTCTTCAGGGAAGGCAATGACATCTAGAATTTTTTTTTTTTTTTTTATCTGCCAGTTCATGAAAGTGAGTTGTATTATTATGAAAGTGAGTTCATTATTCTATGAGCCACAGAGTAAGAACAGCACACCTAGGGTAATGGATGTCAGTCACACAAAGTAGACTAGCTTGTGCTTGGAAGGGCGCATTTTCAGTATGATGATCTAGGTACTGTCTTTTGCTTTAAATTAGCATTCATTGATAATAGAATGAGGTAGAGGAGTCCTTCACTTCCAAATAGATCTCCTGAGAGCAACAGTTGGAAGAAGCCATCATGGGAAGAGAGCAAAGACATCAGCTCTGTTTTTTTTCTGTCTGAAAAACACTTTAAGATCTGTTATTCCTTAGAATAAATGAGACATTTTACCAGCTGGAATAAGATGAAAATTGATTGTACCAGAAATTTAAAAAATAAAATAAAATAAAAAAGTAAGTCATTTGGAGGCAAAAAGGTAAAAAAGAATTGTTATTCTTTTATGGGAATGTGATTCTTAATTGGTAAAAAAAAGATATGTTAGGAAAAATTTAGTTTATTTTTGTCCCACCCATAGCAATATTTTTTTAGTTACAGCTCATCGTTGATAAAAGTGATCCAAATAAAAAGGGCTTTTTGAATCTGATTAATGTAGAGAAATTTAAACTGAATGGATTATAAACAAAGCACCCCAAATCACTGATCTGTAAAAGGTCTTTAATGACACAACAGTCTTCAGTTTCTGTTGTGTGCAAAAAATATAGGGTCCTTCCTGGTGAGCTTTAGAGAGACACTCAGACTCTCTCTGTGAATCCCTTGCTTTCCTGTCATTTCCTGCCACTATCCCACATTTCAAATCCCCTGTGAGATATGAGACCTAATCATGTTTTGATTTCAAGAATATTTTGCGTGAAGTGTAAAAGAGGTGTGTTTCTGAGCTGAGGAGAGGAAACCCACACGTTTTTGCATCTTTTCTTCCATGAATTGTTGTGATGATGCTGTATCACCAGCCAGCTTCCAGTTGGTTGGGCATGTGAGAATATTTGATGGATAAAAATTTCTCAGTCAGACAGAAATGGGCTTATATGACAGCTTAGTTACTCACATGCTTTAATTGACTATGAACAAATTACCAACATCTCTAAGTCTGAGCATTCACATTTATGAAATATCAAAATAACAGCACTTTTAGGAGCTCTGGTGGCATAGTGCCTAAGGCATTTGACTGCCAACCAGAAGGCTGGTGGTTCAAACCCACCAGCTGCTCCTCAGAAGGAAGATGGGGCAATCTACTTCAATAGAGATACTGCCCTGGAAATCCAAGGAAGGGTCGCTGTGAGTCGAAATCGACTCGAAGGCACTGAGGTTTTTTTTTTTTTTTTTTTTTTTTTTCCTGGTTTACAATTAAATGGGATGTATTGGCCAAAATGTTGGGCACATAGAAAGTTCCCCATTAAAATTAGTTTTCTTTCTCTCCATCAGTTCATTTTTTTCCCTTTCCTCTCCAATGAGAAATGCTACTAACATAGTGTTTCATGAACATTCTGAGTTAATAGCTTTTGAGGGGCATGGGCAGTTGTTCCAGGTTGGACATAGCCACTATTAATCTCAGTTTCTATGCTATCTGTCTTGTATTCTAAGCAACTACCTTACACACATCTGGAACAGAATCTGTTTGTAAATTAATGGCTTCTTCTTTTGCCCATTTTCTGATATATGTTACCTGGTGGAAGCAAAGAGCAGTTCCTGTGAAAAGAATTTTCCATCAAGATTAGGAATGGAGTAATTAAAATGACTCTATCATCACTGTACATGCAACAGAACACAAAACATGAAAGAAGCTGAAAATGGTATTATTCCAGTGAACAGCAAAGAAAGGCGAAGGATGAGGAAGAATGTCATTATCCTCAAGGCTAGACAATTATTTCAGCTTCTATGGTGACAGGAGGCTGCCATCCAAATTGCATTATCTCCTTTGTATGCGAAAAAAAGTACAGCTACATCCAGACCGTGAGTCATTCTTCCCATGAAACAGAAAGCCATTCCATCTACGCAGGGGGACTGGGGACTCAGAGAACACCACCATGAAAAGCAATAGTGATAGCTGGCTCTGCTTGCTCATTCAGCTGTCACATTACTTCTCCATTTTATCCTTTGATTTTTTTCACCCTATCAGAGCCTTTAGGTAGGATTTTTTCATCTTTCCTAAGTAAACATTTATAAAGATCACTACCTAAAATTCAGTCTAAACTAGAAATAACTAATGTCACCAAATATCTATTATGTTGCCAAAGACTTTTTTTTTTTTTTAATAATACATGTAGATTCTGATTCTCTTTGACTTTGATCAATTCTAAGTGACATCCTTGTAATTTTACAATACCTTATCTTCTTCGTTCCTCACTGTCTACCTCTTCTGTTGAATTTGTCAACAGTGTCTACGTTGTAAGGACAATGTGGGCATATAATGAGGGGATGCCTGATCTCAGACAGACTCAACTCACTGTCATTGAGACTATTCCAACTTTTAGTGATCCCCATTGGGTTTCCAAGGCTGTAAATCTTTATGGAAGCAGACTGCCTCATGCTTCTTCCTCAGTGTGGCTGGTGGGTTTGAAACACGATCTTTTGGTTTGCAGTCAAATGCTTTAAACACTGCACCACCAGAGCTCCTACTGATCCCAGACTAGGATTCAGAAATTAAGAGATAGACTGCTTGTTTAATGTTGTAGATCCACCTAAGTCATGGTAGAAAAGCACTTTCATAACTTCCCTGCTACGCCAAGACACCACCCTTAACCAAGCTTTTTGCTTTCTAGGAATCTGAGGTCAGGCAATTCACAACTGGTTATATTACCTTGTCTCCATCAGCAGTGCTGTGCCTCATACCCATGACAAAAAAGGAAAATCTACATGAAACAGAATCCATTCCTAATGTTTTCCAGCAGACTCCAGTGGAGGGAATTTTGAAGCAAGTATACAGTGGTAGGAAGAGTTTGGCTTTCAGTACTCAGCAGTGAGCTCATATGCAATAAAATAGCTTGAGGCAGAACAGAGTACATTTGCTACTGAATAAATGCTCCAGATTTTAATACTCAGTAATTCACATATGATTAAATGACTCATGTTGAAACAAAGAGATATTGACTCAGATATTATTATTTTAATAGTTCTTAGTAAGTATAAAAGATAGAGAAAATCTGAAGTTAGAAAGGTTAGGGGCCCACACAACTCCTAAATATACCCACTCCAATTTAAGAATAATCCTGACAAGAGGGCATTTAAAGACCCCATATGTACCAGTCCAAAGCCATTAGCATTTCCAAATTTATTTCTATTTTTCAGTATTGGCATTTTATCCCGGTTTCTTTCCAAAAAAAAAAAAGCACAAGACAACAATTTGAATTTGAATGCAGGACGTTTAATTTGAAAATGGATAATAACAAATAGGGCTCAAGGCTGGGAATAGAAACCAAGATGAAGGAAAAGTCAATCACTATGCACTGAAGATCTCATCATTTCAGTGGGCACCTGGGCCATTGTCCAGTGGAGGGGCCTGTAAGGAGAGCCTGTACCACATCATGACCATGCTCCTGTGAAAGGCTCTTTGAAAGAATCCCCTCTTGCTTCTTCCTAGATTCTAATGGCTCCTGACGATCCGTGGCTTTCCTGGCACTGTAGCTACGTCCCTACAGTCTCAACCTCCATCATCACACAACATCCCTCATATATATCTACATGTGTCCTCTCCTCTTCTTACATGGACATCAGTCATTGGATTTAAGATCCACCTTAATCCGGTATGATCTTAATTATATCTACAAAGACCCTATTTCCAAATACAGTAACATTCTGAGGTTCCAAGTGGAAATATATTTTGGGAGGACACTATCCACCCACTGCACCCTCACTATGTAGCAGCAACTCAGCTTTCCTTGAGAGTCAGTTCTGATCTCTCCAGCCAGCACACTAACACCTTAATTTGCTCCTTGTTTCTCTGGTATCAGGAACCCAAAGAGGCTGGGGGCAGTGTCACCTCCCAACCACAGTCATGCACTTCTGGTACAGCTAGTGTGTGTTTAGGTGACTTTGAGTTGGCTCCAACGCATAGTGGTCTTATGTATAACAGGATGAAACATTAACCAGTCCTGTACCATACTCATGATCATTACATATGTTCAATCCCATTCTTGCAGGCACTGTCTCAGTCCATCCCATGAGGGTCTTCCTCTTTCTCCCTGATTTTCCACTTTACCAAGCATGATGTCCTAATAAAATGACCTAAGTATATGAGACAAAGACTCCCCATCCTCACGTCTTGGGAGCATCTGGCTGCACTTCTTCAAAGACAGAATAATTCATTACTTTGGCAGTTCATGGCATATTCAATATTTTTCAGGAGCTCTGATGGCACAACAGTTAAGCACTCATGTACAAACAGAAAAATCTTTTGTTTCGAACCCACCAGGGGTTCTGCAGGAGAAAGATGTGGCAGCCTGCTTGCATAACGATTCCATAATAAATAAATAAATAAATAAGAACCAAACCCACTGTTATTGAGTTGATTCTGATTCATAAAGACGCTATAGAACAGGGTATACCTGCCTCCCCTAGGATTTCCAAAGCTGCAATTCTTTATAGAAACACACTGTCACATATTTCGCCCATGGAGCTACTGGTGGATTTGAACTAGCAGCCTTTCAGTTAGCAGTCAAGTGCTTAACCACTGTGTCAC
>NW_006921616.1:2052439-2054714 GCF_000298275.1 Orycteropus afer afer
ACTCACAGTAGGTAAATGCACAGTGCATGCTGAAATGCACAGGTTGGTGAGCCAAGCACAGGTTACCTGGTAAGTTGGTGGTTAGTGTTCAGTTGCTATTAAAGCTCAGTTGTCAGCTGTTTCTTCAGGGCAATATTTACCCACAGGGAGTGCTCTTGTTAGGTGCCATGAAGTCAATTCTGACTCCTGGTGACCCCGTGTACAATAGCACAAAGTCTTGCCCAGTCGTGTGCCATCTTCAGGGAAGGGCACAGCTTCTATCTAAAACCATAAAGGTCTGGACCTCTTAGGCCCACCAAAGATTCCAGCAACATCCCTGCAATAACTTCATAGTCCAGCAGATCTACTTAGAGATATGGCCCAAATGGAAGAGCATACTAACGGCACCCTGTTCCTATTATAAAGCTTTCTTTTTTTTTCATCCCACTCAAACCTGACAGCTTCTTGATTTACTTGATGAATGTGTCAGAGTTGCATACCCAAGCAGGTTCTGTTGCCTCCAACATCCAAAAGACCCACTAGGCATTGAGCCTCTTTCTTAATAAAAGAACGTTGTGACTTCCTTCATCTGAGAGTCAATATCTTGACATGCCCGTGGCCACAAAACTCATGAAAATTTTACTGAGGTGGGAGACTTGTGAAATTTGCAGAATTTATTGTCTACTCTCTGACATACATATAATTTACCAGAGTTTCTAGAGTAGCTGCTATTTCCTAATCATCCAATCATCATGATATCAGCCATATATTGGACCAAAGACATGTCCCCAGATTGCTGTAGACATCAGATATCTTGCAATTCTTTATGCATGTAATTCACCTCTGCACAAGCCACACTTGCTGTCTGGCCCACTGGAGCCTCCTGAGACTTGAGTCTTGTTACAGACTTAGAAGCAATGAGAGTGAGAAGGAGCTTGAAGACAATCACCAGTCCCTTACCAGGCAACTACCTCTGGGGAGGCCGTTACAGCTTCTTAGGCAAGGGAAGCATAACATTCTGAAATGGTATAAAGAATTGTTTCTATTGGAAAATGAGTCTTTGCAGAATTGAGGAGTCAAAATATTCAGCCCTAATGAAGTTTTCCTGTGTTTTCATAGTTCACTTTTCACAGTACTATTTTGTTTTTTTTAATTAATGCCCTAAAGTTAACATAAGAGTCTATGGAAGTTACAATTTCTATTTGCTTTGTAATTCAGCAAACTGCAGGATTGGTCTTGGTTTTCAGAAACTTTAGCCTTGTGAAGATACAGTTTCTTCTATGGCAGTCATAGAACTCTTACCTGGGCTTTCGTTAAAGCCTTAAGCTCATCATTTATTTTTCCAATCTCTCTGATGCTCTTAGTAGTAAGGGAAACAATCTTACTATACTCCTTACTTTCCCCAAATGTTCTATTGCAGCAAATACTCAATCACCTAAAGCCTTAACTTCCATAGCTATAGGGCTATAGTAGTCTTCAGGTGATAATTTAAGTAACCATTTGGCTGTTGCATGCCAGGGACAGTCAGTGTCCCTGTTAGCATTAGAAACAGGTCCAACAATGCCTTTAACTCAGGTCATAGAATCAAACCCAGATGAAACTGAACAAATATATATCATACTTTCTTATAATTTCATTCTTGGAAACAATTTCTCTATCAGAAAGGTTTTCATCAGAAAAAGCAGGACAAATGGAGTGACACAGAATGAAGGATATGATATACTCTCTTGTTGAAGCTGGTGAAAAAATTCTATTCAAGGTCACTATATTTGGTGATAGGCACGGAAAGCCTAGAGTTCAACTGATCTGGCAATTTTGAGAAGGAAACATATACATGAAGTAGAGGAGAGAAGTGCTGATGGTAACCTTGATTTAGCATATTAGGAATTGAGTTAAATCAAGAGAATGATAGAGTTTAAACCATATTTTCATAGTCCCAAAATTGCACTATACAGTAGACTTTGTTGTGGTGCTGTGGTTTGTGATGTGTGTGTGCCTCTGAGTTTGTGTATCTAAAGTGACACTTTAATTAGTTGTATGTCATAATCCAATACATAAATGATTTTTTTCTTAGCATGTAGTTTCTCTGTCATGTTCCATCATAAGTTATTATCTTTAAATATTACTTCAAGCAGTTTTTTAAAAGGAATAAAACAGCATCCAAGAGTCTCGAATCCACTGTGAATGAACTAAGGAAGTAAAACAATTTTTAAAAAGTATCTCAGCAATGCAAATAATTACTTGACTAAGTCACACTTAAATCAAAAACAAAAAGAAAAACAAAAAAAAAAAAAAA
>NW_006921616.1:2055067-2068735 GCF_000298275.1 Orycteropus afer afer
AGCCCACTGAAGCTAGAGACATCTCTTCACTCAGGCAGCTACTGGCTGCTAAGGCTGACAAACCCAAGGTCAACCAGTAAAAAAAAAAACCAAGGTCAATATTCAAAACAACATGGCAGGCCACTAATTCAAGTCCAGAAAAAGTCTCAAGATTGGCAGAGCATGGCAGGCTGCTGAACAATGACTTGGCTACATGCAGGGTTCAAGAGTACCAAAAAGCTGGAGACCTTCCTCAAAGTTGCTTCTTATATACTGAAAGCAGACCATATCCCTAAAGCAGCTACTCAGCTACTCCAATTTTGTATGGTAGTGTTATCTGTAGAGTTAAATGATACTATAGGATACGACTATTAAAGAAAATAAGTTAAAAATTAATTAACTTATGGTGTAAATCATTTATCCCTGTCACATCTACCGTCCCTTAGAATTGCTCTATGACATGCTTGTCCTTGTTATATTGTTATTCAGAACTGGTACATAGATTTTTTTTTCCACTATTACAATTCCTATATTTCCATAGTTTCTATTTTTCGGGCATGGATACAAGAACATAAAGGGATGAAATTTAAGTACAGAAATATTTAAATTATGAGAATTACATGCCATTTTTGTCTCATATGCAATAAAAGACCACACCAGCACAATAGACAATGGCTGAAAATCATGAGACCAAATCATGAATATGCTTTTCTCTCTAACTTTGTTAATAAAGGGTATTCTGAGTTATGTGTCTAGTCTTACCTACTTCAGGAACAGAATCTTTAGCAGAAATGTGTGTCTATGACTTTTGTGGACCAATGAATGCCCTCTGATTCCCAAACTCAAGCTAATGTTAGAAATGAACACTTTCTCATGTGCACATACATTTGCACTTTTGAGAAGCAGCTGAGGCCAGAAGCAGAGATGCTAATATTCTAGGAGAACAGCTGTTGTTATGGTATTTTGGACTTGCTGCTTGCAGGAAGATTAAATCCCGCTGTAAAGCTTGCATTTTCTCCTAGAATTCTCAGCTCAATTTCACAACCTCAGAGGGTTTGGGAGGTGAGATGCAATTGAGATAAGCAACACCGGTCGGGTTATTTCTTTGAAACCAGCCTTTAAACTTTTCTCAGCTGTAATGCATCTCCATTAATAACAGTGAATGTTAAAGTCATGAGTTACCGTGGAAACCACAAATAAATACCGAATCTGCAGAAAATGGGAACTTCTGAGATTGGAGAAGGAAATCTGGATGGGAAACAAAAAAGTGCTGGCATTCATTACTGCTAATTTGATCTCTCTTAATGCATATATATGAATATATGTACATATGACATTGACTGAAAATAGATTGCTGAAACTTCACCAAGAGATTTGGCCCACACTCAAAGAGGAAAAACAAAACAAAACAGTGAGATAATTAAGTGCAAGCCTGGTCACTGTCACTACCAGCTACAACCTCTCTACAGCCACATACATTAAAGCAATGTGAGCAGAGTGGTTGCTGTATCCACATACACATGGTTTCCTCCCACTAAGAAAATTGGTTTGAAGATTTTCAAATATTTTACTTATTTATTCAGAACATATGTGTGACTTTCATATATCTTAGAAATTGCTTTAATATATTGAATTAAATATTTTAAATTTTGATCTTATTTGAAATAATTTTTTGTTCTATGTCAAAATACAGCATTAATGCAGAAAAAAAAAGCCTCCACCACAAAAGATGAATAAAAATGTGTTTTAAAAATTAACTTTTAACCAAGAATTATATTTCAGAATATAACTGACAAGTAATGCTAATCAATCTATCAGATTACAAATATTAAGGTAAACACTCACTGGGTACTTTGGGATCCATGATGGCTTCAAAGGAGCTCTCTCTGGTAGTTCAGTGGCTAAGGCATTCGGCTGCTAACCAAAAGGTCGGAAGTTTAAACTCTGTAGGAGAAAAATCAGGCAGTTTGTTTCCAAGATTCATAGCCTTGCAAACCCTATGGGCCTAGAGACATTAAAGAAGGAGATAGTGACCTTGAATGTTGTTGTTAGATGTCATTGAGTAGTCCCTGACTCATAGCAACACTATGCACAGCAGAACAAAACATAGCCCAGTTCTGTGCCAGCCTCACAATACTTCCTTTATCTGAGCTTGTCGTTGCAACCATTGTGTCAATCCATCTCACTGAGGAACTTCCCCTTTTTTTTGTTGATCCTCCATTTTACCAAGCATGATATCCTTCTCCAGGGAATGGTTCCTTTTGACAATATGACCAAAGTAGGTGAGATGAGGTCTGGACATTCTTGCTTTCAAGGAGCATTCCAACTGCACTTCTTCCAGGACAGATCTATTATTCCTTTTAGCATACCAGGTACTCTTAGCATTCTTCGCCAACACCACGACTCAAAAATATCAACTCTTTTTCAGTCGTCCTTATTCATTGTCCAGTTCTCACATGCATAAGAGGCAATTGAAAATACCATGATTTGGATTAGGCACACCTTAGTCTTCAAGGAAATATCTTTGCTCTTCATTGCTTGAAAGAGGTCGTTTGCAGAAGATTTGCCCAATGCAATTCGTCGTCTGAAGTCTTAACTGTTGCTTCCATTGGTGTTGATTGTAGAACCAAGTAACATGAAGTCTTTGACAACTTCAATCTTTTCTCCATCCGTCGTGAAGCTGTTTATTGGACCAGTTGTGAGGATTTTGTTTTCTTAATATTGAGATGTAATTCATACTACAGACTGCAGTATGACAGTCCTTCAAGTGATCCTCACTTTCAGCAAGCAAAGTTGTCTCATCTGAATATTGCAGGTTGTTAATGGGTCTTCCTCCAATCCTGATGCCATGTTCTTCCTCATATAATCTGGCTTCTTGGAATATTTCCTCAACATGCAAATTGAATAAGTATGATACACTTCCTTCTTAATTTTAAGCCATGCAACAACAGCTTCCTGATCTATGTACAAGTTCCTCATGAGTACAACCAAGTGTTCTGAAATTCCTGGTCTTCTCAATATTATCCATGATTTGTTATGATCCACACAATCAAAAGCTTTTGCATAGTCAATAAAACACAAGTAAACATCTTTCTAGTATTCTTTCCTTTGAGCCAAGATCCATTTGACATCAGCTATGATATTCCTTGTTGCACATCCTCTTCTGAATCCAGCTTTCATTTCTGGAAGTTCTCTGTCAATGTATTGCTGCAACTGTTTTTGAATTATCTTCAGCAAGATTTTACTTGCATGTGATATTAATGATATTGTTCAATAATTTCCACCTGCTGTGGGATCACCTTTCTTTGGAATGGGTACAAATAAGGACCTCTTCCAGTCAGTTGGCCAGGTAGTTCTCTTCTAATCTATTGACATAGCTGAGGGAGTGCCTCCAGTGATGCATTGATTTTGTGAAACATCTGGTGGGTATTGCTTCTATTCCTAGAGCTTTGTTCTTTGCCAGTTTCTTCAGTGCAGCTTCAACTTCTTCCTTCAACACCATTGGTTCTTGATCATATGCCACCTCCTTAAATGGATGAGGATCAACCAGTTCTTTTTGGTACAGTGACTATATTACTTCCATCTTCTTTTGATGTTTCCTGCATCATTCAATATTTTTACTGACCTTCACTGTAGGTAGTGGAAATATCATGACAATAATGTATGATAAGTGTTTATATTTATAGAGTGTTAATCAATTAATAATAAATCGTGAAGTAATTGTTTCTGAATTTCTATTTTTATATTCCTAGCTAAATTATCTAGTGCTGTTTTTTAATGATAATTACTATCAGTGTGTAAGTAAGAAGATTCTTGTGTTTGAAGTTGTCTCTGTCTCATAGTAGCCCTATAGGACAAAGTAGAATTGCCCCCTAGGGTTTCATATACTGCTGCAACTGTTTTTGAATTATCTTCAGTAAGATCTTACTTGCATGTGATATTAATGATATAGTTTGATAATTTCCACCTTCTGTGGGATCATCTTTCTTCGGAATAGGTACAAATATGGATCTCTTCCAGTCAGTTAGCCAGATAGCTGTCTTCCAAATCTCTTGGCATAACTGAGTGAGTGCCTCCAGTGTGGCATCTGTTTGTGGAAACAGCTCAGTGGATATTCCATCAATTCCTGGAGCCTTGTTCTTCACCAATTCCTTCATAGAACTTCCAGAAATGCAAGATGGATTAAGAAGAGGATGTGGAATGAGGGATATCATTTCTGATTTCAGATGGATCTTGGCTCAAAGCAAAGAATACCAGAAATATATTTAATTGTGTTTTATTGACTATGTGAAAACATTTAATTGTGTGGATCATAACAAATTGTGAATAACATTGAGAAGCGTGGGAATTCCAGAACACTTAATTGTACTCATGAGGAACCTATACGTAGACCAGGAGGCTGTCATTCAAACAGAACAAGGGGACTCTTCTTGGTTGAAAATCAAGAAGAGAGTGTGTCAGGGTCATATCCTTTCGCCATACTTATTCAATCTATATGCTGAACAAATAATCTGAGAGGCTGGACTATATGAAGAAAAACATGGATTGGAGGAAGAATCATTAACAATCTGCAATATGCTGATGATACTACTTGGCTTAGTGAAATTGAGGATGACTTGAAGCACTTACTGATGAAGATTAAAGAATGCAGGCTGCAGTATGGATTACATCTCAATGCAAAGAAAACAAAAATCCTCACAACTGGACCTAAAGGAACATCACAATAAATGGAGGGAAGATTGAAGTTGTCAAAGACTTCACATTCCTTTGTTCTACAATTGACGCCAATGGAAGCAGCAGTCAGGACATCAGACAACATATAGCACTAAGCAAGTCAGCTGCAAAGTATCTCATTCAAGTTCTGAAGAGCAAAGATGTCTCCTTGAGGACTAAGGTATGCCTGACAAAAGTCTTGGTATTTTCAGTTGCCTCATATGCATATGAGAGTTGGACAATGAATAAGGAAGACTGAAGAATAATTGATGCTTTTGGTTATGGTGCTGGTGAAGAATGCTGAAAGTACCATGGACTGCTAAAAGAACTAACACATCTGTCCTGGAGGAAGTGCAGCTGGAATGCTCTTTGGAAGCAAGAATGACCAGATTTTGTCTCACCTACTTTGGTCATGTTATCAGAAGGGACTGTTCCCTGGAGAAGGATGTCATGCTTGGTAAGGTGGAGGGTTGAGGAAAGAGGGGAAAGCCCTCAACAACATAGATTGACACAATGGCTGCAATGATGAGTTCAAGTATAGCAGGGATCATGGAGGTGGCAAGGGACTAGGTGGTGTTTTGTTCTGCTGTGCATAGGGTCACTATGGCACCTAACAACAACAGCAGCAATAGGGTTTCATAGACTGTAATCTTTACAGGAGCAGATCACCAGGACTTTTACCAGAAAGCCACTGGTGGGTTCAAATAGCCAACCTTTGGTTAGCAGCCAAGCACTTAACCACCAGAGCTCCTGTGATAAGAAGATGTTGTTGCTGTTATATGCCGTCAAATTGGACCCAGCCCATAGCAACCCCTCCTTGGGTTTCCAAGGCGATATCACTATAGAAATAGATTGCCCAACCTTCCTTCTGATGAGTGCCGGCTGGGTTTGAACCACCATCCTTCTAGTTAGCAGGCAAGTGCCTTAGGCACTACGCTACCATCCAGGGGAGGATAAGATTGAGTTTTGTCCCTTAATGGTTTGTTGCCATGAAATAAGGAGGTACTTGCAGGAGGCCATTGGACAGTCTTACTGAAAGAACACTTCAAACGTTTTGTAGTCTACTCTGGGTCTCTCAGCATCTGGCATTACAGTTATTAGATGCTCAATAATAATTATTTAACTCATTGACTGTGAGAGAGTTCTCATTCCAGCTTGGCTTTCTTAATTCATTTTGGGGGGCTGATAAATTTGAGGCCACACCAGGGGCCCTTTAGCATGACTTATAACAAACATCTTAAAATCAAAGTAAGCAGCAAATCTTGGTCCCAAGTTAAAAGAGGAAAGAAAAGAAGAAAAGAAAGTAGGAAGGAAAGTAGGGAAGGAAGGACAGAGGGAGGAAGCAAGGGAGGAAAGAAGCAAAGATTCCAAAATAACCACGAAGTCAAAGAAGGCTATTTAAAAAGCAGGAAAAGGTGAAAAGAGTTGGGAGTTTTTAAAGACCAGGAGCAAGTCTTCATTAGCCAAAATAAATATGCTAATATCTGAAGACTACTCTTTGTATTTAAATTCCTATTAACTGAAGAAGAAATGAAGATATGTCTATAAATTGATCATTCAAATTGAACCTCTCTCCACCAGGCTTTCACTTTAGGCCCTCTACTGAAATCCCTATTTCAACAAGGTCATTGATGACATCTTATTGCTCAAAGACATCATCATATTCAAACTGTTCATCTTCTTTCACTATTTTTTACCTACCCAGAATTCTCTGCCCCTAAACTCAATTGATTCTTCAACCACATATTAATTCCTTCATTTATCCATTCATTCATTCATCATTCATTGATTAAATGCAATATTATAATATCAGGCATTAAGCACCTGTGTTTTCACAACTGGTAGTTTTGAAATTTCAAAATTTCAAAAGGTATTAAAATCTTCCTCTTCCTAATCAATCATTTATAATCATTTTTCAATATTTCAAAATTCAATTGCCATGAGACTTATTATATATGTATGCTTCTTTCCTCACCATCCTAACTCAAACCCTCAACCTTATTTAAGTTTTATTACTATTTAATTTCCTTGATGATTGCAATTGTCCCTTAACATCTTATAAACTACTTCCGAAATCTCTCATTTAAAATAAGCATCTCCCATGCTTAAAACTTAAAATAGGCTCTCACTGGCAAATGAGGATTTTCTTCTCGAGATCCTGAAAACTATCCAGGCCTCCTTGTTTCCGGCTGCTCACCACCATCTACAGTCATGCATCAACATGTTGTATGTCTCTCAAGATGCTTCAAAATCTTCAAAAGGCCATGATGGACTGTGTATTGTACCCTAGAAAGAGACTGTATACTCCTTATAGCATTTTGATGTCCTCTGGTGCTTGTTATACGAGGCCATTTGCTTTAGCTTTTGTAGGTCTTATTTCCTCTAGAGAGTCTTTTATATCATAGAGCATAGTAAGGGCTCACAAGTAAGAACTCAAGAAGGAATATTCACTTTGTGAAGCAGCAGGATTATAGTTGAGGAATTTCCCAAATACCACTGTCTGAAGTGCATGCAGACTCACAGTAACCTTATAGGATGACGTAGAACAGCTCCACCAAGTTTCCAAGGCAATAATCTTTATGGAAGCAGACTGCCATATCTTTTTTTCATAGAGTGTCTGGTGGTTTTGAATTGCCAACTTTTTAAATTAGCAGCATAGCACTTAACAACTGATCCATCAGATCAGACCATACTATGTAAATGATAACTTCTTAATATTTTAATTCATTTTCTTAGTAAAGTATGTTTCTGAAAAGGGAAGGAAATTGTGATGAACCTTGAGACAGTTAAGAATGAAGAAACTATTATGGATCAGTTTATCACCTAAAGACAGTGAATTCTTAAATTAATCTACATTTTCAAGTACCTATAAAAAAGCTCTGCTAAAAAGTAAAAAGACATACTTGTTTCCTAATAGAAGCATGACACATGACATACCTCATCCCTATTCTGTATCTTTCATAATAATTTCATTTTTCTCTCAGTTTTACCAGTTATATTACATTTCAGTGAGCTTTCTCAAGTTCACAATTATAGGAGTCAATGAAGATAATGATTGATAATAGGGTGTAAGTAACAGATCTTTCTAACATTTCAATAGTTTGGAGAGAAATAGGATTACATTGATTCATAGTATGTTATATGAGTAAGTTTTTAAATTAATTTGCTGTAATTACTGGGTAAGATTCTAGAAGGTCAAATATTAACCTGCATTACAAAATTTTGACTCTGCAGGTTTCTTGGGAAAGTGATTGTTTCACAGGTGATCAAGGAAGTTTATAACACCACACAGCCTGACGGTCACCCATATAATGCATGCTGACTGCAAAATAGTGTATTTCCATGCCATTAAATATTACTTAGTTCATTTAATACACACAAGAACATACACAGAACAGTTTTAGTTGTAATAGCACTATTCAGGAATATATTAATATGTTTAAAGAGTCTAGGTTGGATTAGAGGGAGACAGACCATCCTCACTGCAAAGGTGGGAAGGAAGGAAAGTCAGGGCTGATGGGACAATGGTAGGATCCAGGTAATGGGTAAGGGAGACAGACAGCCCACACCCCAAAGGCAGGAAGGAGGGAAAATCAAGGCTGACAGGATGGTGGCAGGATCCAGGTAAGGGGAGAAGGAGACAGCTCCACCCCAAAGGCGGGAAGAAGGGAAAGCCAGGGCCCACAGGATGGTGGTAGGATCCAAGTAAGAGGAGAGAGAGACAGACAGCCCCCACCCAAAGGCAGGAAGAAGAGACAGGCAGGCAGAGAGGTTTCAAACAGCTAAGGGAGAGGACCTTTTCTGTCAGTTTGTCATACTGTGCTGGCTGGAGTGTGGCTGTGAAGCTGGAGGCTGTGCCATCAGTGATTCAAATGCCAGCAGCGTTGCACATGGTACACAGGTTGTAGTGTAGCTTCCAGACTGAGAAAGACTCAGAAGAAGAAAGAGGCCATCCACTTCTCAAATAATTGGCCAGGGAAAACCTTATGAATAGCAGAGAAATACTGTCTACTACATTACTCGACAACTTTATGAATAGCCCAGAAACATTGTCAAATACAGTGCAGAAAGACCAGCCCCTTAGGTCAGAAAGTGCTCAAAATATGACTGGCAAAGAGCTGCCTCATCAGAGTAGAACCAACCTTAATGAGATGGATAAAGTGAAGCTTTGGGGACATCCATTTGCTGATGGGGCACAACTCAAATTGAAGAGAAATGCCTGCAAACATCCATTAATAATCATAACATGGAATGTACAAAGTATGAATCTAGGAAAATTGGAGTTGTCAAAAATGAAATGAACTCATAAAGATTGATATCCTAGGCATTAGTGAGCTGAAATGGACCAGTTTTGACCATTTTGAATCAGATAACCATGTGATCTGCTATGCTGGGAATGACAATTTGAAGAGGAAAGGCATGGTATTCATCATCACTAAAGATCTCCCCTGAAGTACAATGATGTCAGTGATAGGATAATATCCATATGCTTGCAAAGAAGACCAGTTAATACTACTATTATTCAAATTTACACACCAAGCACCAAAGTCTGAAGTTGACCAAACATGCAATCAAGATGTGTTAATTATCATTGGCGATTGGAGTGTAAAAGTTGGAAACAAAGAAGAATCACTGGTAGTTGGAAAATTTGGCCTTGGTGACAGAAATAACTTTGGAGATCACATGATAAAATTTTGCAACACCAGTGACTTATTCATCACAAATACCTTTTTTCAACAATACAAACAGTGGTTATACACCTCAACTTCACCTGATGGAGTACACAGGAATCAGATTGACTACTTCTGTGGCAAGAGGAAATGGAAAAGCTCAATATCTTCAGCCAAAACAAGTACAGAAGCTGATTGTGGAACAGACCATCAACTGTTCATATGCAAGGTCAACTTGAAGTTGAAGACAATTAAAACAAGTCCATGAGAGCCAAAATATGTTCTTGAATATATCTGTCCTGAATTTAGAAACCATCTAAAAAATAGATTTGACACATTGAACACCAATGACTGAAAACCAGAGGAATTGTGGATGACATCAAGAACATCATTCATGAAGAAAACAAAAGGTCACTAAAAAAAAAAAAAACAGGAACAGAAGAGAAAAACAAAATAGATGTCAGAAGAGACTCTGAAACCTGCACTTGAAAGAGAGTAACCAAAGCAAATGGAAGAACTGGCAAGATAAAAGAGCTGAACAGAAGATTTCAAAGAGCAGCTCCAGAAGACAAAGTCAATTATTATAATGAATTGTGCAAAAACCTGGAGCTAGAAAACCAAAAGGGAAGAACACACTCAGGATTTCTCAAGCTAGAGTAAATGAAGAAAAAAATTCAAGCCTCAAGTTGCAATATTGAAAATTCTATGGGTAAAATATTGAATGTTGCAGGAAACATCAAAAGAAGATGGAGGGAATAGAGATAGTTACTGTACCAAAAAGAATTGGTTGATGCTCATCCATTTCAGGAGGTGGCTTATGATCAAGAACCAAGGGTATTGAAGGAAGAAGTTGAAGCTGCACTGAAGGAGCTGGTGAAAACAAGGCTTCAGTAATTGACAGAATACCCATTGAGATGTTTCAACAAACAGATGTCACACTAGAGGCACTCACCTGGCTATGCCAAGAGATTTGGAAGACAGCTATCTGGCCAATGGACTGGAAGAGATCCGTATTTGTACCCATTCCAAAGAAAAGTGATCTCACAGAATGTGGAAATTATTGAAAAATATCATTGATATCACATTCAAGTAAGATCTTACTGACGATATTTCAAAAAAAGTTGCAGCAGTATATTGACAGAGAACTTTCAGAAATGCAAGATGGATTCAGAAGAAGAAGTAGAATGAGGGATATCATTGCTGATGTCAGATGGATCTTGCCTCAAAGCAAAGAATACTAGAAAGATATTTACTGGTGTTTTATTGACTATGCGAAAGCATTTGATTGTGTGGATCATAACAAATTATAGGTAACATTGAGAAGCATGGGGATTCCAGAACACTTAGTTGTAATCATGAGGAACCTGAACATAGCCCAGGAGGCTGTTGTTCAGACAGGACAAGGAGACATTACATGGTTTAAATTCAAGAAAGGAGTACATCAAGATTGTATCTTTTCACCATACTTATTCAATCTGTATGATGAACAAATTCTGAGAAGCTGGACTATATGAAGAAGAACATGGCATCAAGATGTAATGAAGAATCATGAACAACCTGAGATATGCTGATGACACAACTTTGCTTTCTGAAAGTGAGGATGACTTGAAGCACTTACTGATGAAGATTGAAGAATACAGTCTGCAGTATGGATTACATCTCATTATAAGGAAAACAAAAATCCTCACAACTGGACCTATAAGCAGCATCATGATAAATGGAGAAAAGATTGAAGTTTTCAAATACTTCTACAATCAATGCCAATGGAATCAGCAGTCAGGGCAGCAAATACCACATAGCACTGGGCAAATCAGCTGTAAAGGACCTTTAAAGTGCTGAAGAGCAAAGATGTCTCCCTGAGGAGTAAGGTGCGCCTGACACCTCACCTCCCTGCCTTGGAGTCAGATCCGATTCATAGTGACCCCTCCTTGGATTTCCGAGGCAGTATCACTATGGAAGCAGATTGCCCAACTTTCCATTGGAGGAGTGGCTGGTGGGTTTGAATCACTAGCCTTCTGGATAGCAATAAAATGGCTTAGGCACTATGCCACCAGAGCTCCTGACCTAAGCCATGGTACTTTCAGTCACTTCGTATGCATGTGAGAGCTGGACAGTGAATAAGGAAGACCTAAGAAGAGTGGATGCTTTGAATTGTGGTGTTGACGAAGAATGCTGACAGTAGCATGGGCTGCTAAAAGAACTAACAAATCTGTCCTCGAAGAAGTGCAGCCAGAATGCTCCTTGGAAGTGAGAATGACCAGACTTTGTCTCACCTACTTTGGTGATGTTGTCATAAGTGACCATTCCCCGGAGAAGGACATGCTTGATAAAGTGGAGGGTCAAATAAAGAGGAGAACACCCTCAATGAGACACAGTGGCTGCGGCGATGTGCTCAAGTATAGCAAATATTGTGGAGCTGGCGCGGAAACTGGGCAGAGTTTTGTTCTGCTGTACACAAGGTTGCTATGAGTCAATGACTCGATGGCACCTAACAACAGCAACAATGACAAGGTTGGATTGGAACTTTAATCATTTTCCAAAAGTTATGATTTCTTTCTTCTTTCAAGCCTTACACATTGAAATACTGAGCTCTGATGGCATAGTGCCTAAAGCATTTGACTGCTAACCACAATGTTGGGAGTTCATATCTATGAGCCAGTTTGTGAAGGAAGACTGGGCAGTCTACTTCAGTAAAGATTTACCACCTCGGAACCCAAAGAGGGTTGCTATGAGTTGGAATCAATTCAGTGGGAGTGTGTTTGGTTTTTAGTTTTTGTATTTTCTTTACAGGTGATGGTAGAACATTTTTTCCTTATATTATGTATTTTAAAAATTTCTACGAAATAGGCCATATTGTCTATGTACAAATAAAAAGATAACAATACAAACAACATCAAAACTTTTATAGGAAAAGAGTTACAGTATTTAATGTCCATACTTCATAGTCTTCTGTTCCAGAGAAATAAAGATGAGAAAATTGTTATGTTTGAAGCAGAGAATTTGTAGTAAATAAAATTAATATTTTTTTTTATCTTTTCTTTATTAAGTTACAGATGTGAAAGTCAGCACTATCCACATAATTAAATTAGAAATGTAAATGGTGCCTAACTCAAAGTGAAAATACTTCACAATAGAAATGAACAACATTTTCTTTTTTTAGAAGTGAAAATAATGCGAACAATTCTGACTACATTTCCAAAAATAATAAAATATCCCAGTTGATTTTGATAATAAAAGATTTCTGTAAATCATAATATCAATCAATTGATCTGGTGTAAATCTCTTTTAATTAATGAACTTTGATTTCACATCAAGGTCATTAGACAACTAAAATTTACATTTATGGAATTCTGAAATTAACTAATGATAAATGCAGAACATACATAGAATTAATAATAGGACAAATATGTTCTCCATTGAAGGGAAATCTTATTAAGAATCATTTCAAGAACAAAACATATATGTTTATGGGATCAACACAATGATGCTAAAGATTATATATTCAGAATACATGCTGTTCTTTGGGAAAACGATACCACAGTTTATTAATTACTACATTCTGGAGATATCATGAAGATGTTTCAATCAGGTATAGATTTTTTTTTTTTTTAATTTTTATTGTGATTTTGGTGGAAGTTCACAGAGCAAATTCACTTTTCATACAGCGGCTCACATACAGTTTGTCTCGTGACATTGACTGCACTTTCCCACAATGCAACAGCTCCCCTCCCACTTTCTCCCCATAGTTACCTCTTCCTTGTGTCTTTCACTCCCATGCACCCATGCCCCCTGAGCTGTCTCCCTGTGCATACATAGCCCTTCTATTCTCTCATGATTGATCTCTCCAAGGAGTTTATCTAGCTAATGTAAATATTCAGCTCATATGCCTGTCTTCTGTTTGGCTGGAAGCCACAAGTGTGGGTTCAATTCCACATCTGAAAGGCATCTAGGGGCCATAGTCTCAGTGATTCCATCTGGATCTATCAGACCAGCAAACCTGGTCCCCTTTTTTTTTTTTTAATGATTTTGAGTTTTATTTCACATTGTTCTCCCATTCATCCAGGATTCCCTACACACATCCCCATCTGAGTGATTGACAGTGGTAGCCAGGCATCATCTAGTTCTTCTGGTCTCATAGTCCTATAGACTGAGAATGGCATGGTGTGCCAGATGGTTGGACTAATTTTTTCCATGAATCTTTGGTTTTCTTCATTCTTCTTTGCTCTGGACGAGGAAAGAACCATTGTTGCATCTAGATGGCTGCTTGAAAGCTTTTAAGATCCCAGTCAGTACTCACCAAAGTAAG